>NW_020455502.1:601523-898989 GCF_003342845.1 Nothoprocta perdicaria
TTTTGTATCCTAGTACTTTATTAACTGAAAGCAGGAAGTGTCAGTTGCAGAAAAAAAAAACAAGAACAAACAAATGAAAAAGTAAGCCAAAAAAAAAAAAAAAAAAAAAAGTGACACATGGAGCAGAAAAGCAATTCAGAATTATCATTGAATTTATTGGTCCTATACTAATTTATCATCTTCGTTTAAACTTCTACATGCATACAGTTGCTTTCAGGCTGAATAATTCCTATTTTCTTTACTGCTTAAAGAGCTCCTTCTTCGGCGTTTAGTAGGGTAAATATATATTATTTCCTTGTAATACAGTCTCACCCACATAGTCAGCTGTGATGAGCCCTCTGCAGATGATTAGTAAAAGGCTTCGAAGAATTTTGCGAAACAAGGCAGTTCAACAAAGCAAACAGAGGGATAAAAATGTTTATATATACTTTTTATAATGCTTTAAAAAGCAGTCTTAAAGCCAAAGGGCCAAAGGAGAACTCCCTCCAATTTAACTCTGGAAAGCAAGCACACAGATGCAAACATTGGGCTTCCATGGCAAACCCATTAGTAATTAAAAGGTGAAGTTTTAGCAGATGCTCGGTATTGCTTTGATTCTCTCTTACTGAAGTCAGYTTTTTTAAAACACACGAACTAAAAACCATATAGGGATTGACCTTAGAGGTACGATGCACAGAAACACCCTCAGAAATTTAAAAGGTGGCACCTGATATTCAAAATGTTCCACTGTCTGATAAATCTTCCAGACCCCTTCATGACGTGGCAATTTTTGTCTCCGCRTGATTAGTAGAGAAGCTGAGAAATGATTTACACCTGATATTGGAGCAAGTCAGTGACCAGTCTGGGATTACAGCTCCAGAGCTCTTGACTGATGAACCCTGTATTAATTTTTATAGTTGCWCTTGCCTCCACACTAGCTCTGTATTCACTGCTAGGAAAAATGGAAACAGTAAAAACAGACAGTTCAACTAGTTCTCCTTTCTACTAATGCAGTGTGGTTCTAACTTCCATCTTTCTTATACACTTCATCATCCAGATTTAAATTTCATGCATAGCTGAACTTTACTGTTTGCCTGTAAGTTTTTCAGATCCAAAAGAAGTTTGGTTTTTTTTTAATATCCAACCAGAGTTTTCTTCCCCTGTTGTCTTCTGTTGTGCTTACAGTATTGCTCAGGTGTCAAATAACGTTTAGCTTTTCATCTCTCAGATACTTTCTACTCTTTTTTTCAGCTTTTTTCTTTCTTTTTTTTCTTTTTTTTTTAACCCTGTTTTATCTGTCTGTCCAGTTTTCCAAACATCTGTCTTTCACTTTGCCATTCTCAGCGTTTTCAGCAATATGTTCAAATGGATCTTTTTTTTTAATTCATATTGACAAGAAAAACTAAAGGCAGAAATATTTCTCAACAAGCCAAGATATGARTATTATGTGTAATATGCATGAAAGATAGCTCTTGAACGACCAAAAGTCACATTGCTCCATTTTGTTGTTATACGTCACTGCAAAATCACAATTAGAGGAGATCACTGCTTAAGTGATCAGACTGTAGATCGGGATTTTCAGAATCTTTCTGCAGTTCAGAATGGCTCTGCAGTTAGCATAACTTAGCTCATTTCAGTTTATTTTTTTCATCTATTCTTGGGGATGTTATAAGATTCATATAAAAGTAGTTTAAAGAGGTTTCTTGCCATTTTCTCAAAGGAACTATCTAGGTGCAAATAAAGGCAAGTTTCAACTCTGTTTGAAGCCCCTTTTATTATAGGAAGAGAAGGAGAGTAAGGAGAGTGCTCAACAGAGAAAGAGCACATGAAACTAGGATCAAGGGAGGAGACATTTATTTCTTTGACATTTTATCTTCTCTGAAGACAGCTATTGGTTGCTAAGCCTATGCAGTCTTACTTTATAGTGATGCTGCCTTGAATTTTCAAATGTGTGGAGTGAAATTAAAATAATTAGCAAAGATATTTGACTAATGATTTATCAATATAAATCCATGTACTTGAATGCCTTCCTAATATTCCCATTTTAAGCTGCCAGGCTGTTCTTTCCATAAAGCAACGTTTCATATTGCCTCCTAGAATCTCCATGTATCATAGAGCTTTGCTGAAGGCTGGCACTGCTTTGGGCTGTGTTACTGTGTTGTAGGAGAAGTAATTTAGCCTAAGAGCCCACCCTCCAGTTGTTTTTGAGACAAGATCTTATAGGCAGAACGCTGATTTTTGTCAAAAGGAAGAGAAAGTGACAGTCTGCTTTGCCAGAGTTTGTTGAACATGCATATTTAATGTCACTGGAAYGTGTAGATTAGAAAATTGTCTGCATACTTCATGAGCGATAGTAGACATTGATTAAAGCAATTGATTGTATCCTGCGCAAAGAAGTATTTGTGGTCATCACATTAATGCCGAAAAGCACCTGTCAGCTTCAGAAAGGGCAGCTACTGATTTGTTGACAGGCAATTTCAAATTCTGTTTTTACAGAAATACTTATTAAGGCCTTTCTTGAGATAGATGATCTTTAACAGGTATTTCGTTTTTGCCAGATGCTGAAATACAATTTTAGATACATCATGTGGTGTTTACTTGATTTGTTTAAAATACATGCTGAGAGGTGCTGAAACAATCATTCTGCTTACTCATGTCTGTCATATTCTCCCTTGCTGTCTATAGGAACATTTTATAAGTTCACCTGCCTACTTACAGTTTATTCCTTTACATTTGCTTTGTTTTTTAAAAATATCAAAAACAACCCCCCAAACCTGTCTCGTCTGTTCTACTAAACACTGTTTTGGATTATTCTGCAGAGAACTTCAGTTGAGCATCTTCCTGCTTTTGGAGTTTGCTCTAAGGTCTATGGCAATATCCAGAAATAAGGAAGGGAAATAAAGGCCCTTCCAGGGCATTTCAGCATTCAAGGCTGAATATGAAATTGGGGATGAAACTGAAGGGACTGGACAAAAGACACTAGAAGTCTTGTAAAATAAATGCAATGTTGATCCTCTGAATTGTCTGCTGATAAACGTTCCCTCCCTGGGCCCCTTTTAAAATGTCGAATACAACCTGTTTTAAGAGTATATTTCTGTATTTGGTGCTCAGAGACCAGGCTTCATTTGTCCATTAGAAAAACAAATGCGACACATTTTGGATAATGATTTTCTGTGTAAGGTAGAATGTGTCCCAGCCTTCAGATGATTCAGACATCCGTTATGTTTTCTAACTTTCTGTTTCTGCCTCTTCTGGGCTATGGGTAGTGCAGATTGCTTTTGTTTTATAGTCATTGCTAATGTGTTTGCAAATTGCAGTGAAAGAATCTCAGAAAATTACTCCATACATCAGTGAGACAGAACAAATGGGTTTTCCCTTCAAACTGCTCCAGTGTGCTATTTGAGTTCAAATAGTAGTTTTTATGAAGTGGTTAAAGGTAGGTCTGAGTAAGCTATACTTCAGAGAATCTAATAATCAGAAACTTAACCAGATTCCTCACGATGGATAGGAAGATTAAGTTAAATGATTCTTTAGGTTAAGTATGTGGGACTACAAAGAGGGAGAAATACTGGAATATGTAGAGCACTAAGCAAAGCTAACAAAAGTAGCCCAATTAAAATATTTGCCATATGGTTTTTTTTAGAGATTTCAAATAGAGCTTTCTTGAATTTTCTTTGATACAGAGATGATAACGTTAAATGTGACACATGAGGTGATAATTACAAGGTAATTATTTGATTTTCACTGAATAGAGTTTTCCAATAGATTCCTTCAGGCAATATCTAGCTGAGGAAGTTGATTTTATAGCCAAATACAATATCAAGATGTCTCTTTTTTACTCCACTATGTAAGGAACAATAACCATAACTGCCTCTTTAATGTTCCTAACCATCTGTACCTAGACACTCTGCAAAGTATGATGTGCTTTTTGATTAGACTATCAGCTTTTCTGAATGTGGACTTGATGGTTCCTTTTCTTCCTTTCATGCACACTTGCAAAACTACCACTTGTCTTTTATCCTGCATTTTGTAATAATTTCTGTGTATATAATCTGCAAGAACTGGCTGTTAAGCTCTTCTGTCACAGTCCAGGGTAACACCTGGCTGATTAAAAGAAGGTCTGCCTCAGTTCCCCTGTCTCATAATTTCTTTTTTGCTTCTGCTTTCAAGATGAAAACAGTTACCATACTTAAAAGTTTCACCTGTAGCGTTGCAGAACCATCCACATTTGGGAGGCATGTGTACATAATGTAATGAAATAAGCCTTAAGATAGTCMAGTGCCTTCCTCATGTGATATGATAGCATTTAATTTAGACCCAAATCCCAGCTGTGGTGAGTAGGAGCCTTTACTCTGCTTCCATATGAGTGGAGAAGAATTTTATTTTGTTGCACAGGCCAAGCCTAGCCAATTCGTTGGCAAGGAGAACATGGTGGCCAGGTACTTCGTGTACTAGCTAGGGAGAGCAGTGTGACTTAGCCGCGCTGCACCAAGACATCTCCTGCCTTTGCACCAGTTTGTCCTTGCCTTGCACAACCTGCCGGCCCAAGGCCTTGTGCTAGAGAGATAAGAGACCCCGCTGAGCTGCAGAGTGACTGCTGAGGTGGTTCTCCAGCTTTGGTAGCAAGGTAGCATCTGCAACGTATATTGCATGTAATATATGGGCTTCTGCGAGGCAACTGGCATTTGCCACTCAAAATTCGCTTTTAGCAATTTAGGTTATATAAGATTCTCTGGCGTATTGTAGCCTGACAGCTCTCACTTATAGACTCGTTTGCTCTCGGCATTCACATGTATTATACATTGGCAGTGCTTTTGGCTCAGATTTTTTTTTTTTTTCATTTTGTTGGTTTATTTGTTGGTATATGTGTGATTGCTTCTCTCTGCCTAGGCAAAAGGAAAAGCACTGAAGAAGCTGAAGAATTTACTGCCTGTTCACCTCATTACTTCTCTGAGGGTCTGCCATACCGAGCAGCACACTGGAGTTTTACTTTACTACTTTTCTATATTCTGCTCCTCCCAGGAGACAGTGCTATCTGCTACAATGACAATCAGTGAAAAAAAAATATGTTCTTCACAGGACTAAGTATGAAAGACACTTGGCAGTGTCAGAAGTATACTATGAAATATGTGACAAATTTAGATATAGCAGTTTTAGAAAACCTGTTCTGTTCAGTTCTCTAAATTCCAGGGATAGCTCCACCAAATACTGTTATTTCATGGTAGTCCATTTTGGTTTGGACTTCTTTATTTGTTTGTGCTGTAGAATCATTAGCCTATCAAAATGCAATTTTTAAAAATTGTTTGAGATTTTATGATGAACTGCAAAGAGAAGTAATAGCCTAAAATTTTGAGGATGAAAAAGAAAATAGTACGAGATGAATTCATATTCTCTAATAGACATTAAGATGATTATGCAACAGACACAATAGCAATCCATTCTTTTGACAAATGTAACAAAGATGGAAATAGCACAGTCATTTAAGAAAAATTAGAAGCTTGCAAATATTTTTGGATTCTTAATTAATTGCTCACAATTTTGGTATTCTAATTTCCTAGCCACGAGGATATAAAGTACTTTCACTGATGCTTTTTATTTGCTCTTCTGTATAAGGAAGTTAGTTTAATGCTAATAATTAGTAATTGGATTTTTTGATAAATTTTGATTAATAAAGTATTCTAAGCTATAGCTGGAAAAATATTTTAAAACTTTAAGTATATTTATTGTATTTAGTGAGTCTGTTATTAATCCAGTACACTGATAATTTAAAATTCATTGCTTTCCACTTTGATTACAGGTTTTCAGATTTTCACTCTTTGCTACTGCTGACCAGAAAAAGAGACAATGTTTCATCTCTTCCTATAGAGAAAAATTTCATGATGACACTTCATAAACTTATTTTTTTAAGTTGTGAACTTGAAAACACTGAAAGTGGGAAAAAATAGTTGTCTTGTAATATGAAGCTTCCAGATAGTTACAGAAAAATGAAAGGGAGCAGAAAGCAGGTGATGTAGAACAAAAACTGTTGTATGGTGGATGCAGAGCGAGCACCGTATTCGTGGATGGCAGCTGCAGAAACTGATGTCTACTTTTACAGAATTTGGCTTGTTGCTTGTCAGAAATCTGAGCAATAGGTAACCATGACTACTTGGACTAGTAAAAGCAGAGCGTGACTTAGTTTTGTTTGTGTTTGGTCTTAGTAGACTTTCATATTTCTTTGTAAATGATTTTATTTGGGAAAATTCAAGCAGCTGATATCAGCAATACAGCTTAAAGTGCAAGAGCAAGTGTAGGTTACCACAATACCCACAGTGACTTGTCATTTCGTAGTGCACATATCTAGGTGAACTTCAAAATAAGCCTACTTAGAGTTTTCTCCTACTTTTGATATTTATTTTTCAAGTGATACATTTAGAAGGCCAGCAAAAATTGAAGTTGCCGCTCTGAGTCTCCTTAGAGTAATACAGAAAGGCCATGAAAACAGCTCACCCRTAGGATTACATTGCTTAATCTGCTCAGGTGCTACTCAGTATCAGCTTTCATGACTGAATTGCTGACCCACATGAGTGCTTTGTTGCAAAGTAGAATTGAGAACTAAGTAAATTAAAAATAAAACCCGTGCGCTAAACTTTCAGAATGAARCGATCAGCAGCATTATGTAACATATAATCACTTCCTGCAGTGGATGTTGCAGCAGGTTCCTTTGTGCTGTGATAAAAACAGTTAGATAGTGAATCCATAAATACTGAAATGTAGCCAAATATTGAAAGTACTGAAGCTCTTATAAATGATTACAGTTAGATCATTTGTGTGAGTTCTGTAAAAGACTCCAACTGCTAATGGGAAGATCTGTGTTATCTTTCTGTGAAGGATTTGGGCGCCTGATTAAAAACCTTCATTATGCTTCTGAACAATTCCTTAGTCAATAGCTCTATCATGTAACCCAAATATGACTTCTGAAATCAATTTTTGCAAGGACTGTTTTTTTATCATTTCATACAATCAAGAAATCTGTTTTCCCTTTGTTTCAAGTAGTGTTATGAAGCAATTCGGGAAGAGATGTTTTTCTTTTTTGAGAAAAGATTGAGAAGATAATGGCAGCCCTTTCTCTTTTTGTCCAGGAAGGACAGAAAATATTTGGAATAAAATTCATTGAAGTGCCATATTATGCGCAGTGGTTGTTTCAACTGATATCCTGAAAAGTTTCTTTTAGGAAAATGAGTTACCTTCTGTTAATACTATTCCTGTGTGTTTGTATCTGCAAATATATTCATTTAAAGGTTGACAATTCTATTATTTCTAAGAAAATATCAGAGACTTCCCCAACAATCACGAAGCAAGAATAGCAAGCTATACACTATGGAGAATCTTCCCAGAGGAGTTTCATAATAACTAAATGGCAGAGGCAGCAAAATTCTTGAAAGATCTCTATTTAGTGTGAACACATCCAACTTGTCTGCTTAGACTGTCACATGCAAAGATTTTCTGGGAGTCTCTGTCACATTCATTGTGAATTCATCTCTCTGGCACATCTGACATCTCATTTATACACTAGAATTACATTTGTTCCACTACAAAATGCATGTGGTAGAGGAGAAGCCATATCCATGTCCTGGATAGGTACGAAGGAGAATGCTAATACTCGAATATTCAAAGAATCAGGTGATCATTTGGGWTTACTGCATACGGACAAGAGTTCTCATAAGAACCTAAGCTCAAGTTGATTCAGATACTAATGTGGACTGCACTGTCATTGGCCATACATCACCTTTGGCTGATTTTTAACCTTGAGAATAAGCTTGTGGTTAATTACAGTGTCACCATGATGGGTGGTGTTAATAATATCATCACTGTTAATAGCTTGTCTTCCATGACAAGTGAAAGATACATGAGAATCTTGTAGTACCTATTGAATCATGAGTTGTTACTGACCATGAAGTTATGTTACTGATCTAAACATGGTTCAGGTGTAAGGACAGAGGACTCTCTTGACATCACATAAAGCCTGAGGATAACACAGAAGTTGCAAAGGTTGATGTTAATGATGAGCAACAAGAGCTTTGCATCTCCCATGAATGAGAAACAAGGCATTTTGTGCCTTGTGGGGCAACAAGGCATGCTTTGGGCACTGCTAATAGGAGAAACAGAAGTTGTGAATGTGAGAAGCATCAAGGAGCTGGCAGCGACAGTTCGGGATGATTGAGGAGCACCTGGCAGCTACTATTAAAACTTTGTCCTGCTCCTTTATGGATATTTGGAGGAGCAGCATACAACTTTTTCTCTCCTGCTCCAATTTTCAGTTTCATTCCTCTCCATTTTGACCGTCACCTTGTTGGCTTTCTGTGCCTGCCAGAACCATTTTACTTCTTTGTGTGCCCCATTTTGATTCCTTTTCTCCATTTATCCTAAATAATTTTTTTTTATCGTGTTGTGTCGCCATAAATTTCTCCTTTCTTGAAAGATGGCTTCTTGTCTTTGTTGCTCTATCTTTTCTCTTTCATTTCTGTTTCAATACCTATTTCTTTCCTCTCCAAAGGAAGGGAGGTAGCCATGCCTCTCAAGCAAACCAGCAGTGTGCATCCACTGGGTCCCTGTCTGTGCCAAGGTCCTTCCTCTGTGTCCTCCTCCTAGTTTTGAGAGGACAGAGAAGCTGGTAACACGTTCTTGAGGGCCCAGATTTGCCGCTTGCCTCCTGCCCACGCTGACATCTAATGGCAGGTGCAACTCTGAGAATTTTCAAAAAAATTTATTTCTTAAAAAATATAGACACAATCTACTGTCTTTAGTTTGTTTTAAAACCCTATGGGCTTTTGTGGTCCAAATTGTGAGTTTCTCACTGAATTAATCCCATTCTGTATGTAGTCAAGAGGCTTCAAAAAAAGGGATTCATAGAAGTGCTTAAGTTTCCTTCTAGTACTTATTCTCTAGTTATTTGCCCGGCTAGTTACCATATTTTTCACCAAATTTGCAATAGGAACAGCAAAAAGGAAATCCTTTTTTTTTTTTTTTTTTTTTTCTGATTTGCTTCTTTGCTGGAGAATTTTTTACACTGGATTTTTGATGTATAGAAAATTAAAGACTGCTAAGCCTCCTTGCACTCATCATTCTGCACCTCACTTGTTTATGCACTGTCACCTCAGCAGCAATACATGTGCTGTTCGCTGGGGAACRTGCATATTGTGTTCCCCTCTTGTGTGCACTTCTCTGTCATTGCATATTAGAAAGAAGGTGGGGGGTGGGTGTGTGGGGAAGACTGCTGTCATCCAAAAAGTGCTAATTTTAACGAGTGCTATTTAGTCTTTCTTGTGGCAGTGTATTTAAAATTGGTTCTTGTTTTGTTCTATTACAGGCCCAAGTTCGGTCAGTAATGACCTCAATAGTGCCTGTTTTAATGTAATCCCTCCTTGCTGACTGCTGTTCCAAGAATAAAAATTTAAGCCAAAAGATTTAATGAAATCCTTTGGGATTAGTGCTCACTGGGCTGGGGAAATTGCATATCAACCTTTTCTCTGTACTCTAACCATAAGGTTTGGTATTTGAATAGGAGGGTGTCCAAGAGAGACAACTCGGAGTTCATCAATAATTTACATTTTTGTTAGTTACAAACCTGGTATTTGGGATTCTGTTGCCATAGCAATCCATCTGGACCTGAACGGATAGTGTTTTAAGTGATGGTTGTATAGGGATTCACAGTGTGTGCTTTAAATCTCATCTAAACTAATCCTCAGATCTGTTCTGTGACTTATTTGAGGCTTCAACAAAATCAATGTTACTCATAGCAAAAAGTTCATGTTGAGCAAATTAAGCCTATAAAATATTAGAGTATGCATATGACTAAGGACTTAAAAGTTGATAATGTAGGACAATTTCTGTTTCAATACGTGAAGCAATTAATAAATGTCCACAACTCCATTTTCTCAAAATACATTTAATTTGTTGCAAATTATGCAACTAGAAATTATCCAGACTATGTACTGGTTTATTAGATAATTTATACTTCATAATGGAATGCTAACCTCATTTTCCTAGATGTCAGGTTTATGTTTTACAGGATGTCAGTCTATTGATAATACTGTGTAACTTCCACTTTCCATTAATGTGGTATTTTCTCTCCTAAATGATTCTAAGGCTGAGAATAAAATCTGAATTCCCATTTTTCTTCCTAGTGCTACTAAATCTGGGGTTTGAGGCTGAGTAAGTTGAGTTGCCTATCACCAGCGTTGTTAAGCTTGACTTCTGGCTAATAAATTTGACTTTGCAACCCAAAATTTCCAAGCAAAGCTTATTCAAAGCCTCCCACACAGGCCATCTAAAGAGAAGCCCTCAGGTATAACAGGCAATTAAAAACTCCTCAGCAAATCTGAGAGAAATTTCAGCTTTATCAAGGACACTCCCGAAACTAATGAAAATGTTGTCCAGTTGTATTCTTGAGCTGTCACTAGGCTGTAGTATATCCAGCTTTGCAATAATATTCCTTAGTCTTTGAAAGAAGAAAGGTAAAAATATACGAAGATGCTCTTTCGTCTTTGGTTCAAGGTGAATTATGAAGGGTGTAAGTAGAAGAACCATATTTTTGTCATGATTTTGTGATACTAAAAGGTTCTTTGTTGCCTGTAATATATATGTAATACATATGTAAATCTAAATATGTTTATGAGTTAAAAAAAAAGAATTTCTTGAAAAAAAAAAAACCTATCAGAACTCTCTTGATTGCAGTGGAGTAGGAGTTCATTGTATGAGCAAAAATATGGATGCATATCCTTAAGTTCTGTGTGACTGATTGAGCTTCATTTATTCTAGAGATCCAGGGTTTTTTCCACAGCTTAATGAGACTATTTCCCTAACTGTTTACAACTAAGTGTAACTGGAGAAGAGAACTTAGAATTAACCCAAAAAGCCTTTGTTTTGATTGCTTTTGTGTATCCCTCTAACTAACTGAAGTAAGAGTTGCAGATCATTTACATGATTACTTACCCTACAATTACATGCCCTAAAGTATCTTCTGTACATACCGTTTGTAAAACACGGATTATGCTTCAGCGGGTTATTGCGAGATGCATTCAGGCATATCAAAATGTGTTCCTGTTGCTATTTCCAATGGTTTCATTAGGAAAAAAGAAGTCTTCCCTTTCAAATAGTACTGAAATGAAAGCTGAGCCTGGGAAGATACTAGTAATATGACAGATGCTATTTGTAGCTCTGGAAATATAGTTGTCACTGCGGGGGATCTCCTGCATTGAAGACCCACAGGAGATCAGAACCAAGGGTGAATGAATTAATCTTCTGGCACATCTTATAAAAAATAGCCTGTGCTTAATAGTAAACAACAGAAAGACAGCTGAATTTCTCTTGT
This sequence comes from Nothoprocta perdicaria, assembly GCF_003342845.1. NCBI lineage: Eukaryota > Metazoa > Chordata > Aves > Tinamiformes > Tinamidae > Nothoprocta > Nothoprocta perdicaria. The sequence continues at coordinate 612,856 of NW_020455502.1, forward strand.
AATTTTTTGATCTTTCTCTACAAAAAAAAAAAAAAAAAGAGAGAATATTTTCATAATCCTTTCAAAGCATATGGCAGTCTTCTGGATTACTGCTGATTTTTCCTGATTGGGTTTTACTTACGCATTCCAGATCTGCACCGTGGGTTTTGTACATTTTAGGAACTTCCTCTGACAGCTTCAAGGGAGCAGCCAGGCTGTCTCTATTTTCACTTAATGAAGCACCACTCTTACTCATGGCTCCGCTTAATTTTGCTTCTCCTGTCTAGAGCATGACCTGCATTTTTGTTCAGCTATTTCCAATTAATATTCAAGTAAACAACCCTCTTTTCTTTCCTTTGCACTTTCTGACTTTGCGGTGGTAGAAACAGTTAATCTTTGGGAAGGCTCAGCGAYAGATGACACAGCTGGACACAGCTTAGAGAAATGGGGCAGACGGAGACAGGGCACCACAGCGCACGTGTGCTGGCTGCGAGTGTTTGTTTCTCCAAAGCACTTGCAGCTCCCGTTGTTCCCATACAAGATGTACATGGAGACCCGAACCAAAAGCCTGGGTTTGAACCCCAGGGAAAAGCCTGCGTTTGAACCTCTGTCCCTACATTGAGCCAAGCTAAGAGCTTGCAGGTGTGGAAAAAAATCAGATTTGTGTCTGAATTTCTAATTGTAGAATCATAGGATCATTATAGTTAGAAAAGAAGACCTTCAAGATCATTGAGTCCAACTATTAGCCCTTCAACGCCCTGCCTGTTAAACCATGTCCTCACGTGCCTCCTCTACATGGTTCTTGAACACTGTCAGGGACAGTGACTCCTCCACAGCCCTGGGCAGCCTGTTCCAACACTTCACCGGTGCTGCTGTGTAGAAATTCTTCCTAAAACACGTAAGATGAGGAGGGTTTGAATGACAGGGAGGGAGAGGCAAAATTTTGGTTAAAGTAAAATTTGGCAAGAGATATTTGAATACAGTAGGTCAGATTAGGTCCATTACTAGCTGTATCAGCAGATCCACAACTAGTAAGGAGCACCAATCTGCATAAGCCCTGCCAAGGCCCTTTTTGACTATGTTACAAACTCTAGGAAAGAAATGAGGTGATCCTACAGCTGTGTGTTGCACCAGCACCTAAATTATCCTAAGCCCTTCCTGAGACAAGGGTTTCCTATCRCTGTCCAGCTAATTTAGCGCTGTTTGAGTGCTCCACAACTGCCTATTGACATCTAAGACATAAGAGAGTAGACTGCTAACCAGAAGAGCTAAGCCACATAGTTTTTAAAGGGATTAAAAATGAATAATGAAATAATACTGTGTGCTTTGGACTCGTGGAATATATAGCCCTCAGCTCAAACACATGTGATTTGTTGCCCAATAAGTTCCTTCAGTGGATTGCCATGCAAAAAATGCCTTCTGGGATGTCACAGATGTTAAAAGAAAAATACAGGAGGCAGTATTAATTTCTCAATAAAAACAGAGGGGAAAGTAGATTTCTAACTCAGTTATATTCTGGACCCTTTATTATTTGGGTCACTAATGACAGTAGCCRGGCTCGTTTGGAATGAGATGCTGCAGGGAACCGTGATTTGCCTTTTCTAAAGAGTAGAGAAAGRGCTGACGTGATGCAGGCTGACAGTGTTATGTAATAACCATTTCATCCTTCTCTGGCAAAGTTGATCCTAAAGTAAAAATGTATTCACCTATCTTGTTCTCATCCATTCGACTCTTTCTTTTTTAACTGCTTCAGACAAATTACAATCTTTGATGGTGCTAATTGCCAGCACTARCCTGGGGGCCAAGCACTGAACGGGCAGCTGCAGCGCAACCCCGCGCTCGCCTCCAAAGCCTGGGATAAGGCTGCGGCTCTCGCTGCTCTCTTCTCCTCCTCCTCACTCTAATGGAGTAATTTGGCCCAGATCTAACACAGCGTGAGAATTTAATTTCAAACGGGGGATTGCCCGGGCGCAGGTGTGAGAGCCTGCCACGCTCCCCAAAGCACACAGAGCCGCGGGTGGCCGCGTGTGATTTAGAGGCCCAGAGTGTGGTAACGGGTTTCGAAAGATATTTGTGTGCGGAACCTGTGATTCTGTGAAATGATTCTCCATTTCTCCTTGTATTGCAGGACTGGAAACTTGGTCTTTTAAGGAAAATGAGTTGTGTGGATTTTCTTCTTTTCTGGACTCTTTCATGAAAATCGTAGGCTTTATATCTTGGAGTTAATGTAAAACTAAATGTAAAAATGCCAGACTTCTGTGATATGAATGAAACCAGGTCATTTACCTTATATAGATGATTAACACATTTATTTATTTCTCTTACAGAAACGTGGCATCCTGAATAAACAAAGAGAAGAAAGTCAAGCACTCAATCTGTATTGCTAATAGTAAGTGAACTTACTTAATTACATTCTGAAGCTGAGCACTATTTGTACTTGCATCCCATGTATTTTTCCCTGCTTGAACTCATTTCAGTAACAAGTAAAAGAAATGAGGGCAGTGAACATTCCTGCCCTCTGTCCAACTCAGTTTCATTTCACAGAAGTACATTTTTATTCATCCTCTAAGGTAGGAGGCAGTGTATCTTTGTTCCTGCCCATAGTGAAAATACAGCTTTTACTTCTCCATAGAAAGGAATTGTATTGGAAATGTTGCAAACCAATGCCTCAGAAAGTCAGTTCATACTGGGTGAGAACAAAAGAAAATAAAGAGAGTTTTATGGGTTTGTGTTAATTATTGAATACTGTTTCAGACCAGTCACCTACAAAAAATGCACATCTGCTTGTAAAGATTGGTCTTTGATAACTAATGTTTTATAGAACTTCAAGAACTTAAGATTCTYTGTTGAGACAGGAAAATGAGCCGTGTTTGTGTTGTGGATGATATTATTGATGTTGTGCTTTGAAAATAGTCTCAGGTTGCTGAGTAAAGTACCAGTTGTGATACAGTGGAARACAGACAGTGCTTTTATTGCAAATCTCGAGTGACAGCCCTGGCAAAACAAGCAGGGGATATGGTTGTCCTGCCTTACTGGGTATCAAAGTGTAGCAGTATCCTTTGGGAACCAGCATGGGAACCAGCATGGGCATTTCTGCTATCAACTGAAACCAAGCAGTTCCTCGGTGTTATGTGCTAGCAGAGGCTGCCTCTTTGTGGCAGAAGGTTGTGGACAGTACGTACTGTCCAGAGGACGTGTGCAGTTTGGTAACGTTTTGCTCATAGAATGTATATCTGAAAGTACAGCATGAAGTAGAACTGAAAAAATACTGTCATATATGAGGTCTTTGTTTAGCCAAATGAGTGTGTGGAACAGCCTAGATTTGGATGGGAATACATCTTAGATGTCTTTTGACAAGCAAATAAAAATAATACTCCAGTGGAAAAAAAAAATGCAAGCCAAACATATTTTTGGCAAAATAAAAAATATCCAATGTCTGAGCAACCAGGTCCACTTACAGGTCTTAACATTAAGTTTCATCACTGACATCATGAAAGGAAATGTGTGACATTTAACCGAGACTGAAGGTAACATAACTCTGCTTTGAAAATTGGGTGCGACTTATGTAATACACCCAACCGTGCTATCAGACATATAATGAGACATACATATTTCTCATCAGATCATTAGAAAACAAGTCAACTTTCAAAAAGCTCTAAAAAATCAGCATCACTGTTGTCTTCAATTTATTCATTTCTTTTAACTTTCCATTGCTGCTGCTGTCAATCTTGCATTTACAATCTTGGCATCCTGCCAATCCTCCGTTTTCTCTCCTTTTCCTTCTCACTTCCAATGGTTGACATTGGGCATACGCTGTCATACCTCTCCTCTCCCTTTATTTTTCAAGTCTTATATCCACACAGGTAAACTAACTTAACAGCTTCTTACCACACAAAGTGCCATCTCTTCTTCCTCTTTGCAGATTTGACTTGTAGAATGTTCCTGATATTAGATAAATTCTGAGCTTACCAGGTGTCTATAGTATGAAATAGATGTGCTGCAGACCAAAAGAAGCCAATAATACACAGAAAAATGGCATATACCTATATCCAAGGAATTGTGAAGGGTTGCAATTTATGAAATATATATGGGTCRGCTCTTGGAATTTTTATTTGACGTGCAGAGAAATACAATGGGAGTTTGGGGATTTGTTATTTAAAACTCAGGATACCTTCAAATATATCAATTATACTTTTCCCCTGAACATTAAGTTTTGGCAGCAGATGACTGATGGAAGCATGTGTAAATGTTAGCAATTCCAAGCAAGTCATATAACATAAATGATGTAGGCATACAACAAATTGAGAAGTTGCTGCAGGTCTGTCCATAGTAAGTGAATTTCACTRTTACAAACATGCAGACATATTTTCTTTACTTGTATTCCTCTGTCAACTGGCCAGGACTCACAGACAGATTCTGTTCTAGATCAACCTCAATTTATCTATATGTAGTGAGCAAAACAGTCAACTCTTATTGATACTCCAAGACATACAAATTCTCTCTCCCCTGCTGGCAGAATAGGTTGATGGAACCTTTTTGTAGTATCCGTCAGTTAATTTTATCAGTCATGGTTTTGTGATTATAAATTACAAAGGTCCTAACAATGAATATATAATTACAGAAATGAAACTATACAGTGGTTATTTAACATTTGTAATGTGTTAATTTATTTAGCTCTCTCTCTTTGGAATATACATGAGAAATTAGAATAATAAAACAGAAATAAAATTGGGTTTAGCTTTCATCCATCATCGGTGAGGAGAAGTGTTACTGCTTTAGCAKAGTATATGTTCAGCCATGTAGGGAAGTTCATGTAGGCTACCTTTGGGTACACTAAGGAGTAATTCATTCATTTGGCACTGGGCTTGTTCAATTATGCATTTTCATATTAAAGTATTTCTTTTTCTCAACCACATTCTTGAATTAAAAGCTAATTTCAAAAATCTCAGAGCTAAGAGGCAAAAATGCTGTTTTCCAGAAGTAGATAAAATTATTTTTGTTCTAAGTTCTTAATAGGAAATGACAAAATAAAAGCAGTTATATAAACTGTGTTTTATGTTGTTTATTTTTTATCATCTTTATTTTAAATATCRGGCCTTTGTCATTTGGTTTTGGTATTTCAAAACATTTTGTTGAAGGAGAGAAAAAAATCTTGCATTATGTGTACCGAAAAAGCTGTTCACACACAATTAGCAGCAATCAAATTTCATCTGCCACATACTTTAATTTATCATCTATTTGACATCTCTTATGGTTGCTGGTTAATGATAGTTTTTCCACTCTTCTTGCATAAATGCAAGCTCAAGTAATGTCAGAGAAATTAGAGGACTGCACAATTARGAGCTATTGCCTATGGAGGACGGTGGAACGATAATCAGCTGAGAGGGGGTTTGGCCTGTCGAAAATGATGGTGTGGGCAGTCTGACTCCGTGACATCTAGAGGAACTAAATTCCTGTTTTACCTGCCATTAGCTCACAAGCACCCAATATTATAGTTGTTTACCCTCATTTCTGTTTCAAAAGCTACCGTGTTTTGTATATTACCATTTACCATATAATACCCAGAGGGATGAGGTGTGCCAGAGGTAAGGGAGCTAAATGAACAGATCCTTGGTTTTTGGAAGGGTCAATTTTGTATAAGTTGAATTTATGAGCCTGTGAAAAAGAAATGAGCCTGTGGTTTCTGAATGGTCTCTGCTAATCACAATAATCTTCCATTATATTACAGGTTCAATCTTTCATTGCAATACAGTCATCTAGAAGCAGAATGGAAGTGCCCTCATTACCTATGCTCCTAGGTTTTCTCATTGCCCATTAAGATTCCTGTGCATATACTGCAGGGTTGGATATAATAGTTCATTTGAGTGTTCACACTACCCCAGTCCGTTAATAAGGTCTTCCCATAAATTAGCTTCACTCTCCTCCCCCCATGGAAGTATGAACTTGTTGGTAAAGTATCAAGTAACATTTGCATAGTGTAACGATTTTTTTGTCTCTGTTTTTGTTATCCTCTTAAGACTATTCAGAGTAGTATATTCCCTGTGACTCATTTGCTTACAAAATTCTGTGCCTCAGAAGCAGAGTTTTCTTTTTTTTAATTGATCTTGTATTACAGCTTCAGCTTGGCATTTTCTGATGTGAGATCTCTGGCGTGGATTTGGATTCTGTAGTGCTTTGAGGGATGCTAGTTATGCAACCTAATTTTGCAGAATGCCTCTGTGTATGTGCTTCCCTGGGGCTTCAGTTTAGTTGTCATCTATCATTTTAGCACGGTGATTGATTACTCTCCAGTATTTAATTTATTTTCTGCAGCTTCTCAGCTTTTTATTCAAGTGGTAAACACATACTTTTCTAGACACATTTCCAAATGCTGTGTTTTCCAGGTGCACCACAAGTCATGCAATCAATCACATTTATCTCAACTAGGAGTTTAACCATTTTAAACCATTTAACCATTTAAATAGCTGATTGGCTGATATTTTATCTTGGATTCCATTATTTGGCAGCTTTGTACTTGAAATCTGTATTATATTTTTCATTTTTAAATACCATTATTTTGAATTATACGTGTTATATAGCAAGTATATATAACGTGAAATCTCCTCAAAAATCTCAAGGTTTAGAAATGCATTCCTCATTGAAAGATGGGATTTTCCTGTGTCATATGGATGCAGGAGTTGGTGCTTTCGGGGAACTTCCCAGGACATTCACTGTAAAGTCTAGAAATACTCTGCAAAATGTACGATAGCCTGGAGAGCTCGACTAGTGCTGTACAGCAGTGCACTTTGATCTTTCTAATAATAAGTCTCTCAATACCTTTTCAGTTCTAACAGAAATAGTGTCCGGGCTGCTCTTGTGCCATAAGCCTTTTCCACTCATCCTTGTGATGCCAAATGAGAACATTTGTTTAGGGAGGAAGTAGCAGGAAAAAAAAAGAGTAGGATGTCAGTGTACATCCTTAACCACTTTTAGTGGGATTTAGCTGCTTGAAGCATGTCTTAAGGTTTGTAACCAATTTAAGTTGGTTAAAATAGGTATTAAAGCATTAGCTATTAAACTATTAACAGTTTATCCTGTTGATAGCAGTGATACTTTCTCAAGAGTCACKGTCTATTGGGCAAATGCAAATATAGGGAGTTTTTAAAATGGGAATTACATCTAAACTTTRTAAGTATGAACTTAGACATTTTTAAGCAGCATAGAAGCAGTGACTGATTATCTATAAAAACCATATGCTTTTCTGAAAGATCTAGACATTGATGGTATACACTGCTATTCTTATAATAAGTAACTGCTCTATTAGTTGCTATAAAGCCATTATTTTTAGATTTTCACCAAAGTTTACCTATTTGCACTTTAGAGCTTGGAGGTAGGACCTGTCAGTGTAGAGATGCCAGTTGCACCTCTTGAACTAGTTCTTGTCTCAGTTCTTATGGACCAATTCCATATCCATTTAAAAATAGTTGTAAATGATGCTGAAAGAATTTGAAACCCATCTACTTTTAAAAAATGATAAACGAGAGAAATTAAGTTATACATACTTTGTGTGAAGGCATCATTAAGGCATAGGAACTTTGCAAAGCTTCTGTGTTTGTGTAATTTTCACATATACTTGAAAGAGTGTTTCCTCCAGAAGTAATAATTGTCATTTTATATTAATAATCTGCTGAGTAGGATCATTACATTAAATCACAACTATAATTCTGCACACACTAATTGCCTGTGAAGCTAAACAGCAAATTTAAACATACTGAAAGATGAGSCATCCTATGCCACTCCAGCGTGGATCTTATACCGTGGTTTCACAGCTGCCTGACATTCAAGAAGAGTTTGACAGCCAGCCTTTCCCATACCTACATGGTCTGTCCTTTGTGTCTGGTCCATGCAGATATTACAATGCCTCTAGTTTCTCTGAGACAGTACTAGCAGGGATCAAACTCTCAGCCTACCCTGAGTTGCCGTGGGAGGTGTTTCTTGCACTTGTCAAGCACTTTTGGTGCGACTGGCAGAAGTGCTCTTGTTCTGCCACTTTTTACTCATCCATCTCTCTTCTGCCACTGCTCTTCTGCCACATTTTACTCGTGTTTTTTTCCCAAAAAGAACTTCAGCTGGCTAACTTTGCTTTCAGTGAATTTGAGGATTGATTTTCCTGTAAGCTTTTGCTTCGTAGTTTGAAGACTTCCTATATAGACAAAAAGAAAAAAAAAAAAAAAAAGGAAAAGAAAAAAGTCTTTATGGCATAGGAGAAATCCATATGTCTACTACTGAGATTTTCTAACAAGATTTTACTGGACACAACCAACTTGCCTCCCCAGGTCATTCTCTTAGACCATGTCTTAGAAAAAACAAGATACTGCAAGCTGGAATAGTGAGATGGAGCCTTGGAAGAGGAAAGGACTGATGCAATTATCCTGATCCGTTATCTACTACTCTGACATCTATCCCCATATTGTTTCAGACTCTCTTCTTTCCTTTTTRTTTATGTTCCAGTGAATGTGCCTTGGTTCCCCTTCTACAGCTACTTTCACCATACTCCTGTGGAAAATATCCCTAATTTCCCACAGTCACCTAGTCTGTCACTGCATAGTTCCCATGGTTTCAAATCTTCTTCATTACTGTGGTTTCAAACACATAATTGTAAGGACCAGAGGAGGCTTCCTCCACTTCGTGTCTGCAGGAGATCCATGACTAGGTTGTGACTGACCTTGCAAAGAGATGCTCATGCTGGTAAGGTGCCTGTTCGTGTGACAAGCCCTGCTTCTAAGCAGAGAGACAGCAGCCAAATTTAGATGTTCATACTTTCCTCCTGGTGCCCAGATATCTTATTGCCGTGTTACAGAACCATGAGGGAACCTGGCATTTATACCTAAAAGATACGAGCTCAGTGACAAACCCTTCGGACCTCTCAGGATCCCAAACTGTCTAACTTTGCTTCTGCTGCTCCCTRTTCTATGTTTGTTGGACCTGGGACAAGCCAGTTTTCGTTGCTTCAGATTGAACACTCTAATTGGCTTATAAATGACACTCTAAATTGGCTTATATGCATGAATACAGGACTTCTATTCCCACTGTCTTTCTGTTGGTAGTTAAACTGTTAATTTAGCATACAGGATTTTCCTAAATAATCTGCCTTTAACACATTATTTCTCTTCTGTTTGAAGAGATTCTGTTTTCTGCTGATTAAATATTTTAACAAGAGCTGCACAGAACTCCGTGTTTGTTTCCCTGCTTCTCTCCTGCATGTGTGCATGTGCAGTCCCTCTGTCTCTCTCATTTGCTCTCGCTCTCTCTCACTCTTTTTTTCTCCCTTTTGCTGGAACATTATGTCCTCAGTTGTCAAATAGCTTCCTCTCAGCTGAAGTTTCCATGCAGAACTGAAAGAAATCAACCAGAAGCCCCAGAAAATTGTTCAGTTTTACCATGAGACAAAATATTAGGAAGCTTAAATGAAGAAAGTGTGTTATTAAACAAATGCGGAAAGGGATCTCCAAGATTAAGCATCTGAAAGCAGAAATGATATGACAAGATTATGGAACCTTGAGGGTTTATTTTTAATGATCCTCCTGTTTCTACAGACTAAGTAAAGCTCAATTTTATTAATCCTCAGTGTTCTTTTATTTGTTGCCTTATATTAAATCAGGCGTAACACTGCAAGATCCTGCTTTGCTCCCACATTACATTGCCAGAAGTAACAGTGCCGAAGTGCTACTGTCAGTCTGCTGATGGGTATAGAGACAACAGTGAAAAAAAGCATGGTGATACAGCAAGCTGATACGTTTTCAGAAACTACACATTCTTTTCTGTGCAGTACCAGTAAGAGATTTTTTTTCAAAATGTATATAATGTTCAGTAAAGTGTTGAGCAGTCTGTGCTGCTTGACTAATAAACCAGTTCTGTGAATTAATGAGTTGGTTTTTAAGGGATAACAAGAAGGGTTATGAGTTACAGACTTTCCCGAGATGTTTGGTACAAGGAAAGCAGTTAACACTCCAAGAATTATATGACAGTTGTGAATCCTTGCTGCATAAAGACATCATGGCTACAAGGAGATATTAAAGCAGCAGTGTGTTTTCTTGTAGAGTCCTTTCTGGATTRTTTTCCAGTATTCTCTTAGGCAGAAATGGAAATTTCTCTCTCTTGTAGCTCTTGTAGCTTTGCTGCATTCCTTTCACCGAAGGCCTGAAGAGCTTTGTGAGAGGTCCCCAAAACCACTTTAGGACTGTAAATGTACTGGAACTGTCCTTTGAAGATGATGGAGATATGTGAGAAAAGGCATTTCAGTAGCATGGAGCACTGCTGTGCTGCTAAACATAATGGGAGGCTTTGGGGGGGATGAATCAGCATGCAGCTTACCTATCCCAGATTAGCCTTGTGTTTTTCATATTCCAGTCTATTCATATTCCATTCCAAAATGTTGTTTCGCCTATTGATTAGCTTAGGAATTAAGTTTAAGCACTGTCACAACTTCTCTGGCAGACAATACCCCTGAAAATTATGACTAGGTAATTGGACAGTTCCTTTAACAACTTCAAATTCACAGATTTACAACAAACTGAGCTCTGACAGCTGATATTGAGCTGTCATGCACCTGCTTCATGAAAGTGTCTCAAATTGGAGTTTGAGAAATGCTTTGCAGGAGATTTAGATAATGTTTATAAGTTCTGTGAGTTACTTAAAAAGTTACTGAGCATTCAGTTCATACTTCTTATATGCAAAGCAGGAGAGCCAATGAGACCTGGTTCCMATTTCAAATTTCCTAGGCAAACAAACACCCCACCATCACACCAAGGAAAAACAAAAACAAAACAAAAAACAAACAAACAAAAAAACCCAGAAAACAGGTTATATCAAAATGTTTGTAAATAGAGCATGCACAGAAGCATTCCTTGGCTTTTAAGTTGCTTACTTCTCCTTAAATTCTTCTCAAATACCATTTTGGACTTAGCATGGTGCAAATAGAAAGAAGGATTTTTTTTTTTTTCATTCAGATAACGTATAGTTATGCTCAGAAAATACACTGGACAGCACAGAAATAATTAGGGACATGCAGAGATAATACAAAGAAAGAAGGATGAAAGATGCCACAGTTCCTTAGATTAACAAGGGATCTCCATAGTAACTGCATTTATCTAAGGCATTTAATACTTCTGTTGTTACTTCTTACTCCTCTGAAGCCTAAAGAGATCAGGTGAAATTTATTTGGCCACATAGAATTTGATGTGACTGAACCATTGATTTATCTCAGAAAGGGCAAGAAATTGAAATTAAAGAAGCAAGGATGAGCACATATTTCTGGGAACTGTCACTGAGAAAGTGATGACTAAATATATATATAAGTTCACAATATTCTTTGTTAAGAAGTAAAGATGGTATATGTAAAAAACAGAGAGACTCAAGAATTATTTTCTTAAGGGCTTCTAATAAAAAGATATGGTTGAAGCAGTTTTTGTTACTTGTGCAGGTTAACTATATTGGTAAACAAAAGGAATGGCTAGAGAGAATTTGAAGGATGAAGGCACGGATCTTGTCAAAATAGCACTAAGCTAGTCTAGATAGACTGATGAAAAATTGCTGGTAGCAGATTTTCTCTTGTGGTTTGCCTTGACCTCCAATCTCTCTTTTTTTTGTAGAACTTCCGTTGTTTTCTGTGAGGAGCAGTTGTTACACCCTGAAATGATGTAAAATGCTGTCCCTGTATGTTTTCACAATTAGATATTTGTGACATATATTCATTACTTGACTTGTTCACAGATTAAACAATTTTAACTTTGTTTYGAAGGTATGCTTTTTATACACCTTTAGAGAACAATTGTAGTATACTGGGGATCTGGGAAAAACGATCACAGGACGTGAGATCCTGTTGTTTGTCTGGGGTGCCTGCRTGGGATCCATGTTGCAACAGCTTCATCACACAAGGGAACGGGTGCATTTCTGTGTCTTACCACTTGACTGCTTGTTTGTTTGTTTTATATCCTTGCCTTAATAACTACAATTTTCTGTCCCTTGTAAGGGTTGTTGGCAAGAGCTTATCCCTAGTTTGGTTACCTTGTCATTTTGTGGTGCTGTTGGGACAGTGATGCTTCTCTGGTGGGGGAAATATGCGGGCATTTACTTTTTTTTTCTTTTTTTTTTTTTCCCTGAAACAGTGAGTTAAAATGTACCACTTTACTGAGAGAAACTTTGAATGARTGAGATTTGCCACTTTACTTTTGGATAGAGTTTCACATGTCAGTGCTGCTAATTATCACCTTATGCCTGGATCACCAACAAAATACTCAACAGTCGAAGAAAAAAGAATTAGCAGTTACTGTAAACCAGAACATATTCTCCTTTGATTTTGTCTCCTTTCTTAGGAAAGTTTCTTATTAACTCTTATGTAAGATAATCTTCACATGAGTAGTTTAAAAGATAATCTGAAGTGAAATCAGCTACAGTGCTGCACAGCGGAGGTAAATGCTGCACAGCTCTCCTTCCTGCATATGGAGAAGAGGCTGGTGGTGCCTTGATGGCCAAAGGGGCCATCAGGGGGTAAGGAAATGAGTCTACGCAGAGGTATCTGCTAGCACAGCTCACAGGCTGCAGAAGTATCCCCTAGAAAAATGGGCAAGTTCTGTGGGCAAAGATTTCATTTCTGTTCTCTTGTGGCTCTTTCAGGCAGCTCTGGAATCTTCCAAGGCATTTTCCTTCCCTGAGTGGAGAATAAAGCACATTTGCACTGTAGTTAACAGTTGTTGCTAGGTAGGGGGTGACGTGCAGCTAGGTAAGTGCTGCTAGTAAAGAACAGTCAGTTGTAGAGGTTTTATTCTCTGTTTTATGCTTATTTGCTCTTTCTTTTGTTGTTTTTTGCTACTTACATATGCTTAATACTACATTATTCTTTAGTGTTACACACCTTACTTTGTATTTGTTTTATGCACTTAGTATTTAATTCAAGAATTGTATTTCAGTGTGCAGGTGGTATTTAATATTTATTGGTATCGACACAGTCTAGCCCTAGAGTGTGTAGGGGCCTTTCACTAACTCTCATTTGTACACATTTCACCAGTCCTTGATGGAAGATGCTTTGGCTAACAGCAGTCTGCTTCTAAAATTTCTCATGGTGATTGCATGTGCCCTGTGCTCTAAGAACGTGGGTTTCCCTTTCACAAGGCAGGTAATTGCCAAAGATGTCATATCCATAGGAGGAAGTCACAGCCTCTTTCCTTTTCTCCACGTGTTTGCTGCTGTGCTCTCCTMCTACTTCAGAATCTTCCTTTCTGCTTGTTGAGGGAAAGCAGAACTTCAGATGGTGCTGGCCCCAAGCAGCGCTTGTCACCGGGGCCAGCGGTGAGCTCACCCCCAGGTTACAGCAATGAGGCTTCTCAAAGCAGCAGCACGACCACGGGTTACCTGAGGAGAGCCCATGAGATGGCCCTTCCCCATGGACTGAGCCTCTCCCACGCAAAGCACGTGTGATGCCTTTGAAATAGAAGTACCCAAATGCCACCCATTTATTTCAGCCTAGCTGTCAAGGCACCCAGGTAAGTTTTGTAGCATTTTAATTAAAGGTACATGTCTGAGGAAGCCCAGCAAAAGCAGTTCTCTTAATTAACTCCCTTTGGTTCGCCACTCTGTCAGCTGCTGCCAGATTTCTTTAGGTGGATGATTTAGCAGAAGAGACTGGTTCATTGACGTGTTTTTCATTAGGGTGTCTACTTGGCCTCTCCAGATGTGTTGTACCTTAAGCAGAGCTACCAAATGAATGCAAAGCAGTGCACGTATAGATATGTGACACCTTTAATTTTGTCCCAAGGTGATGTTTCAACTACTGAATGTGCAAATCAAAATAAATAGATATATATATCCATACAACATGGTCACCTTCTGTCATTCTGTAGTCTTCAATAAATGATACCTAAAAAGAAAWTTTTTTTAGCCTACAACAATATTTTTAAGAGTCTGCTTATTGTAGAGTGTGTTCATGTTCTGTTGAAACTAGAGGCTATAAAAGGGAGTGGATAATGCTCTTTAATAGAATYGGGAAAAATATGTAATAGCCCCATATGAAAGGTCACTAAATAGTAGGGCTGTTTTCTAGAGTGTGTGTAATTATCCCAAATTCAGTGGGGGTAACAGGCAGCTGTGAAAAAGATCAACTCTTATTGCCTGCACTGTTATTTTCTGTTCTATGGTAAAAGATAAATTCATTCTTTATACCTAAATTAATATTTTATGTCAAAGCTTGGGGAAGAAAGAAAGGGCTTGGGGAGAGGAGATGAAGTTTATATGTATAATTGAAAGCTGCACTGTAAAGGAAGTTTTGGTTAATGCCAGTTACCATGGTAACTTGCAAATAATTATGCAGTTAAAAATATAGAACTTCTCGCAGCCTTCCTTCTGGGCAGATCAGTGTCCATTGGTTAATTATCATTAGCTTTGTAAGAAGTAAATCATTGTACCTTATCTTCCAAATTCAAGTTAGTCTACATTTTTATGCCTGTGCATACTGCATTTATTGGCTTCACTAAGATTAGATTTCAAGTTAGATAATTCTGTTTCTCTAGAATAATCTTATCAGTTCATCAACATAGTTTATTTTCACCTCCCAAGTTTTACTGTAAGCCATGGATGCCTTTAGAGAAACAGATTTTGTTTTCCTAAATGGCATCTAAATGGTATCTATCTATTTAAGAATTTTTACTCTTAGTGCCTTTTTTATTATCTGTTTTATTATCTATCTGATTCTGTTAAAATCACTTAGGTCATGGAAAGTAAGATGAAGAAAACATAGCCTATCTTAGGTTGGTAAGAAACCACTATTCTTTTTTTCTCCATTAATAACAAGTGCAAGTTTATCTTATTAATAACAGTAATCAAATGATTATCTAATGTGTAATACCATATAAACATGATGTGAAAAATATACAAATTAGCTTGCTTCCCAAGTTTTTCCAACTCTGACACTCTTATGTTTGTGAAGCTGTCCTATGTTGCCTTGGAACAGGTAGCTTAAAACTYAGGTTTTCTGTAATTCTGCATATCTGTTTTGAAAAGACTTTAACATTTCTGTTCCTTGATTTTCAGGTAGTATTTCAGAGAAAAAAATATGTAAAGAGTCATATTCAAATGATATTCTTTCACTTAGAAATGCAGTTTTTTTATGATTTCATCACTGTCTTTATGATTTGTTAGAAAAACAAAGATAATAACAAGATACATCATTTCATGTTAGTCCTGGTGATTTCCTGTTTACCTCTCTTTTTTATTTTTTCATCTAGGCATTTGGGTATTTAGGGTAATAAATCATTATTTTCATAATTAATATCTGCTATAAAATATTCTCTTTAATCATTTTGTGTAAATGTAATTTTTACAGTGTGATAATTATTCAGTTTATAATTAAGTTAATTATTCTCTTCGGTTCCAGCATAGCACATAGATCTGCAATACAGTAAATCTTCACATAGTACGGTGTTTGATTTTTTTATTTTCTCACTGAAAATCTTATCATCAAACTTTCTCATTACCATGAGATGTGATGATGTTTTCACAATGAGTCACCATAAAACTAATGGATAAGAAAACATTACTTAGTCCCAATACTTATTTCTCATTAGTCCCAATACTTATTTCTCATTTTGCCTAGTGAGGCATGATATTCAATATTTATATCTTATTCAAAGAGAAAAATAATTACTACATTAGTAAAGGGATTATGGAGTTAATATTGCGGGTGTTTTATTTGTTTGTTTGTTTTTTTGTTTTTTTGTTTTTTTTGTTTTTTTTTGTTTTTACCAGTATGTTCTTAGAAGTTTATAGCAAGAAAAGCAACTGAATCAGAGATGTTCTAGATGAAATACAGTGTAGACACATTTATAATCATACCTTAAAGAACAGAGGAGGAAGGGAAAATTTTACTATATGGTACTATTTTTGGTGCTATATGGTATGGTGCTATATGGTGGGTATATAATATATGAAGTTGCAGTGCCAGTTTTAGGCATGGAGAAAGCAGCCTCTTAAGCAAATACAGCAATGAGTATGACATGCTAACTTCAGATCATAAGATTCGGGAGGTTTGAACTGTCTTTTCCTTGTTCCACCCAAAAATGAGAGCTGATACCAGCAAGTAGGTATCCTTCTTGCAAAGGAAGCAAAAGAAACTTCCTCTCAATCGAGAGGAGAAACTCAAGCTAGTTAAGAGGAAAGGAGTTAAGGAAATTCATTGTCAAAGGAGGCCATTTAGTAAGTATAATCMAAGTAATTAATCTCCTTTTCTGATTCGTAACTCTCTTCCATGACTGTTAAGGAAATGTATTATTTTATCCTAGCATTTCATAACGCGTCCCTACCATGGAAAGCATTCCGTCCTATGAGGTGGTGTGAGAGTTGAGTGGTTATGCAGCTCTTACATCCCATTCCTCAGAAAGCTGGCAAGACAGAGACCTCAGAGAGGTCTCAGAGAGATGGTGGACTTCAGGATGTCTCCTAACCCATCCTCCTGTGCAAAGCAGGGTCAACACTAAATTTGAACCAGGTTACTCAGGGCTTTGTCCTGTCAAGTCTCCGAGACCGCCACGTCTGGAAGTTGCACAGCGTGTCAGACCAACCTGTTCTTCTGATTAATTATTCCCTCGTGAAAATATTTTATTCAAAAAATGAATGAAATGGATTATCTGTCATGTCAAATTTTGATATAGAAATATAGAAAGTGATATAAAAATTAGAAACAGATTTAGAGACAAAATTCAGAAATCTTCCCAAAATAAAAGTATCAAGAATTATACTTTTGTTTCTAAAAGTATGTATTTGGGGAGAGTTTTATCAAGGTCAGAGTCAGTATAATTTCACAATGTTTTTTCTTTTCCAGTTTGTTAGCTAAAATATACTAAAATACATCCTCAGAAAGACTCTTCTTCTACAGTTTTTCAGATCCGCTGGTTAATGACAATGCAACACCTGGCCCATAGTGTGAGGAATATATTTGCATCTGCCATTCAAGAAAAATGAAAATTCCTTATCACCAATCAATACTTTATCAGTCTGGAAAGATTCCATTCCAAAACACTGCAAAAACAGATGTAAGGCATGTCTTGATTTTAGTCATATTAATGAACTCAAAAGTGGATTATAAGCTTTTCTGTCATGTCAATTTTTTGAGCAAGGGATAATAAGAATGACCACAAGTCTAGGTAAGGTCAGTTCTGGAGGGGAGTGTGTCATCCTTTCTCTGCCAAAAGCCATCAGTCTTTTCATGTTTTTGTAAAACTAGCTGGATTATTAGTAATCCTTAGATTCAAAAGGTGGAAAAGGCAGCTTCCTCTCAAAAATTACATTTTAGTTTTCCTGTTGTCTCGTTGATTTTCTACATCATTTTACTCCTCTTCAGACTAAATTTCTATTGAGTAGATTACTTGTCCTCTTTCAAATATTCACTTTATGTTCTGCTATTGGTCCTCTTGGTCATCTTTATGCCGTTACCATACTTTTATTCTCAGTGTTTTCCCTTTCTATCCTATCTTTCTTTCCAGTTTCTTATTGTTACTTCTCCTTCTCCAGTCACATTTGGGCCGCAGCATAACCTAGCCATTTTTTTGACCCTACAGATGCTGTAGCAAAATGGGTGAAAAAGAAATTGAGTTTTCCTGAGCATAAGAATTAGTTTACAGACCTCCACAGAGGTGACTCAAAAAATCTTATTGTCTGGGGGGCTGAGAGAACAAAAACTAGCTTGAGTAAATGAAATGATACACCACAGTAGGCAACAGAACTGTGCTTCAAAACCGTCAGTGCACTGGATTGACTGCTACTTGTCAGTTTGAAGGCTGAAATGAAAATTGGCTTGCCACCTTAGTTCCCTTGCACACGACACTGAATCTGTGAAGCAGAGGCATTGTTCAACCTTGCTCTACTGTAAATTCTTTTTTTAACCTGTTCTATCAGGATTTTTTTTCATCTTTTTACCTTGGAAATAACAGCAGCTAAGGTCTCCCTTAAGTTTGCAGATGGAGCATAACTGTTGTTTGTTTCTATGTAACAGGAAAACTCAAGCGATTGTAAAACTCTTCTGTTTCAGCCACCTCTGCAACGCATCAGTCAGGGAATTCAGAATTTGTAGACTTGGGCCAATTCCATTTCAGAAGACTCAAGGAAGAAACACAGTATTCATTTAGAGTCATTTGATTAAATGTCCATGATTCAATTTAGAGTTGTTTAGATTGAAATTATACTTGGACAAATTGCAAGTTTAAAATGAGCTAATGGGTTACAAATCAATAGATTTTTAATGGTTTGGAAAACCTAGCCTTCAGCTTAATATTCATACATCTGAATAAATGAAATAATAATCTCATGCAATAACTGTTGCAGTTGAGAAAACACATGGAACAGTCTCCAAAATAATCTTTATATTTGGTTTTCAGTATTACGTAAGAAAAAGGCAATCGAGTTCTCTGTTGCTACAACCTGTTTCACTGGGACTCAGTGTTATTCTTTATACTTGAGTGGAAACAAGGTAGTATATATTAGTGATATATAATGAATATGAAAAGGCCAGCAGTACAGGTAGGGAAAAAAGCTTTTAGTAAAATASTCTTCCTGATGCACTATTTCTTAATATTTATTTTGAATTCTGCAATGACATTAGAAACATGCCATAATAGTCTGCAGTAACAAAGTTCTACTGACCGTTCAGACTGCTATCTGAGTTATTATAAACAGCATTTTCATTATTTTAGGTTTTATTTCTTCTTATGTCCAATGAACATTCTCAATAATAAGCTGTGAGGATTTTAACACAGATGCCAAAACACAGTTTTATGGCCTCACATTTTCAATTCTGGGTAAAAAGATTTAGTGTTAAGAAATACTTAATCTTGTAAAAGGATTAAATTTGAATTTTGTTCTTGTGGAAGTGAACCTTGAGTAATAGTGGGATATGTTAATATAAAATTGTGACTGAAAAAGAAAGAGGAGTTAATGAACTTTATTAAAGTTTTTTCACACCTGTATGTGAAAATGTGCATGTATATACACATTTATGTATCTTAATACATATAGGTTCATGCCCATGAGAATACTACTTTTATGCTTCTCCAAAGTTTTGACATTAAAACTCCAAAATAATGACCTATTCCTATGCAGTAATCAGGATACTAAAAGAAGAAGCAGTTCTTCAATATTTAATAACCAAAAGCCAAAGTCTGGATTGCAAATAATTTATCAGGAAAAAGCATCTAACAAATTTTTCATGTATTTTTCATAGAATTCATTTAATGTCACCACAATGCAGTTATCATCATATATGCATATAACACATACGTAGACTAAAAACAGTGCAATTTCTAACTCAAACATTTTAAAGCCAGGAATTGTTAGAAATAAAGAAGCCTTTCCACTGGCTTTGGCATATGTAAATTTAATTGYATGATCATATACTAAACTGAATGAGGCAAAGCATTCTAGAATATAAGCAAAATGGAGAGTGTTTATATGTTAGTTTTATCTTTTTTTTTTTTTTTTAAATGGGATATTTACCATGTGTTATTCAAATCATTCTCTGAAGACAAGATTATTCCTCCTGTGGTTTTATCTGTGATACTTTATACAACAATACTGCGTAGTAGGTGTAATGCTATAGCGCACAGATGCTAAGAAACTTTGAATCACCCATGTGAAAAGAAGAGGCATTAGTTCCATTTTATGGGCAATAAAGCATGACGACGTTAGGCACAGAAGTGTTGCCTCCTTTTGTGACTTCATTGAGCACAAGACTTTGACCATCTTGAGTTTTCCAGAATGCTTCATCTTTTTATAGCATTTACTGGATTCAGACCCTTGCTCRAGACTAAAAGGAGGCAAGACACTTGGTTAGCAAGTTTCACAGGTATTTGCTGAGAAGCACTGGGAAACTTGAGTGCMAAGACAGATACTGGGGGACAAGCACTTGTGTATGCGCTACCATTTCTATTACCACTAATCGTTTTTTTTCGGGAAGACGTAGAGTCTTCCCTAAGCTATTCATCCTACTTTACCATATACTTTTGTGCTCTTTTCCTTACATTTTAGTCACCTGTTTGACCCGCTACGCTTTTTTCCGAGTGTCTTTGCCCCCTCTGTGCCTTCCCCSCCTTGCTCAGCTCACCATTCCTCTTTGGCTCTCCTACAAGCCAAGCTTCTTGCCTCCTGCCTGCAATATCCATCTCTCCTTCCTGCCCAGCCTCCTTCTCCAGTGTCAGTCCCAGGACACAGGCACCTATGACCTTCCATCAGCCATTCAGGTAGATCAGGATTCTTACCCATACCTATTCTTTCTTAGAGATTCAGACCCCAAAATAGTCTTTTGTCTTGCATGCCTTTCCATACTACCTAGTTGCCAGTAGGGCTTCATGTAGAAAAGATGGTCCTTTTATTCAGGTTCAAATATACAGTGTCACAGAGATACTCTTGTTTTCTCCTTTACAGAAGAAGGTGACATAGATTTTGCTGCTGATCTCTAGTCTTCACCTAGATGAGCCGACTCATTGATTAGGCAAGTTTAGTCACTTCACATAWATTGGCACATATCTGGTGCCAAGGGAAACCTTCTAGAAACAGGTGGGAAAGTAAAACTGAGAAAGGAAAAAAAAGATTTTTTTTGCCCCAAGTTTTCTTTTTTTCCTCTTTTACTTTATTTTTAATCAATTCAAGGAAGATATATTCAATGCTGAGATTTCAGTCCAAACACATTTGGCAGAATAAATAGAGCCTCGGAATCAGAAATACAGACAGCTCTTAAGAATAAGCCTGAGGTTATTGCTTATCACATAGTATTTAAAATAATTTTGTCTGCATTTCTCCATATGATAAAATTCAAAGGGAATTGGAGATAAACATCTTCCAAAGTAAACTTCTAAATCTATTTCTTTATAAAATCAGTATATAAATCATACTCATTAAGCTGGAGGACAAAGGAAGAAAAAATTCAATTACGGGTTCTAATACTGCTGTATTGTGTTGAGATTTAAATGACTGCCATGGAAGGATAAATGAAGTATTTGTTAGACTTTCATTAAGTGACAGTTTACTTCTATTGAAGAACTTAAGCCTGTTTTCAAAAACCCATTTAATRTTGTTCTGCCTTCCTTTCTCTGGAAGAAATCTGATTGGTACATGTTTACAGCAAACTGTTTGGCTGTTTTGATTGTCAGAACCTTGGAAAATATCAAGGTCAAATATAGAATTGCAAATGAATGCAAAAATGCATTTAATATACTGATAGACGATCTACTCAAATGCTCCTATTTTTACACTTATAATTTTTTAATTGTAAAAGAGAGGAGTGAATTTAATGAGCTGAAACTGAGAACTTAGTGTTATTAGTTGAAGTTGGAACACTTTGCTAGGGTGATGTGCAAGCTTTCTCACAGAGGTCTGCCAGTATCATTCAGTCCAGAGCTGAAAAGATTCGTGCCAACCTAACTAATATTTAGCATTTCTGAGCCAATATTGGCTCAACAGAAAATAACTTCCGCTGAACAGCAGAGYGTTGGAGGAAAGGAAGAGAGCAACTGTACATGTAGGTAATAGGGGTCACAGTGCTATCTGGTGGGTCTGTTGGTCAGGCTGAATTTAGGAAAATCTTTGTAAAATGACAGATCTGACAACCTTCACTGGTCAAAATGAAGATACACYTTTTTTCCTTGTTATTTTCCAGATCTCCTCTTGGAAAATTCACCATTCTATTAAAGTATGTTGTAGAAARCTCTTTATTTACACACCCAAATGCTTGGTTTACATCTTACACACGCTGTAATCTGAGGAATATTTCTGTTAGTATCTTTAATGCTGAGGCAAAAGTGTTGGAGTCTGTATCTGGGAGTTTTTCTTCTTTGTATGTTGGAAGAGATAAATTATGATTTAATGTGTAATTAATTATTTTGTGTTTCAAGGAGTCTCTGTTGTAGTGTCTTTTTCTACAGAWAGTAGACATTGTGAATCTATTATAGTACTGTGCTATTCTCAGTTCTGAATTTTCAAAAACAGTATTAATTATAAAATGGCTTGAAATATGGCATGTCACAGTGGCAACTGTATTGAAGGCTTGGCAATACAGTGTCAAAGACCATGCAGAAGTAGATCTAAATAGACATGACCTCGGGATTGATTTAGCAAATTTTCCTCACTTAAGCCCTTAAAACAGTACAAAAGCTTAGAATTAAGCTTAGAATTTGGGCTTAGAATTGACAAAACTGCAGACTGAAGTGTTTACAGAGCAGGGCATGGTTAGAAGTGGAGAGGCTCAGTATCAGCCTGGAAACAGCCGCCGACATTTTGCTCCTTGCATCGGCCCCTCCAGCTCCCTTTTGTGCTCGCATTCTTAGGGAAGGAGGACTCTTGTGAGCTGTTCGACTTGTCAAAAGAATCGATTTAAAAATGAAAACCTACACGTCACTTTTAGCCATTTGGCATGTTGATGTTAGGTTATCTTTGAATAAGGGCTCTCTAACTAAGGAAAATGAACAGCTCCACATATTTCTAAAACTCCGTGCACTTAATCAGTGCGGCGGTTTCATTTTCGCTTCATCTTCTCATTTAGACCCTGCATCGCAGTTGCCATATGTGCCAGTGGAGCTGGGAGGGAGAACTGTTGGAGCTTAGTGACGGTCTGGAAGGACAGCCTGTCCCCAGCCAGCAGACAGAAGGACGCTGCGCTGTCAGTCAGGATACAATTTTAACTTGGAGACAGGATAATATCAGACAAAATGGAGAGGGAAAATCACTTGGGCAGAGGTTAGATATATTTTCTTGCATCCCCCAAATAATACATGATTTCAGCTTTCGGGTGCACCGTGTGATCTCACCCTGCTCCTTTGCTCCTACAGTGTTTCATATCATTGCAGCAGGAAAAGCTGCACAACAGAAATAATCCTGCCATGGGTTTAAATGTTTGTGAGCCAAACATCTGTTCTCTCTGTATCTCACTGCAGCTGGGAGAATTTTACCAAAGAACCATCTCCAGAAACACTGTAAGCCCCCAGTTGCTGTCAGACACCAGTTCAGTCAGCAGAAGCCCAAGGTTATTTATTTATACAGCTTTGTGGTCATGGTTAGGATGATTAGAAGTAAGTTGGGGAAGAAGCTGGCCTCAAATTTTATAACCCTGCTTCATGTGCAAGATTCACGATTCTTGGAATAAGAAGCTTCTCTTGCATGAAAGTGAAGATCTGACTGAATATTACATTCTAGGGCTTTGCAGTAGCATTAAGCATGTGATGTCATCTCGATACAAAATTCCTCGGAACAGTTTGAAAGGAAACAATGTAATTTAATGCACATAGTTTTAAGTATAAGTTATTAGGCATCAGGTTTGAAGATACTGCCTTTAGCGCAGCAGAGAACGAAAATACAACTTCCTATTGCTTCCACTGAGAGCTTATCTTTCCCTTTGAATAACGGCTTGAGTAAAGGGATAGCTTCCAAAGGAGGGTAGAGAGCCAAGGCTGGCCATGTGTGAAGGAAAGATGAGCAGCAAGCAACAGGGAAATCAAATGTGAAATTTGACAAATCGCATGAAGGTCAATGAAATCCAGCTGGGCAGTATTTGATTCCACATATATTAGCCAGATCTAGCATAAGAAGAGAGGTTTCCTTTGGACTTTCTGGATTTGGGASCTGTGTTTCTTCTTTGAAGGGCAAAAGGAACAGAACAGGATTCCCAAGAGGTGGAAAAGTTGGAAAGAAGCTATGTAGAGATCTCTCTCTATCACATTGGGAGAAAAGATTTGTTCTTCTCTGGCCTTTCCTCTCTCCCTCCTTTCATCCTGAGCAGTCCACTGGAACCTGCTAAGGGAAGAAAGGGCACCAGGACCAGGAAGGAAGCATCACTCGCTTAGATCTTCCTTGCAGATGAGTTGTTCTTTCCAAACAGTGAGACCCACAGACCATGCGTGAGTACTGGCAGTAGRAAATGAGGGGCCTCTGTGCGGAGCAGTTAACACTGGATGCCAACTCTTGCATCTTTTATTTCTCCAGCTGAACTCTTAGTCAAATAAACCCTCCTTTTGATTTCTGATGYCAGGCACATGAAAAGCCACAGAGGAAGAATTGCCTGTGACTGCTTGGAGCTTACCTCATGTTTAAAACCAGCCTAGTTAAAACTCCAGGTAGAGTGCACCCGTGCCTGGGACTTGATGGCAGTACAGCAGCACAGGTCTGTGCTGAACTGCTTGTGAGGAGCCTTCTCTGGGRTTATGATTGCAGAAGTAAGCCTGAAGTTGCCTGCAGGGTCTGGAGGAAAATGGTACCACGAGCAGCTTGAGCTTCTCTGTGTTCATTTTGCTGTGAGGTGCTGTTGCAGGGCTGACACTGCTCTTGTCCTCACAMTGAATAGCAGAAGCAAAATAGCTTTGTAAGGTTCAAAGTTTTTCAAAGGGACATGATTGCTGCCTGGCTCTGCATTGACCTGCCGGTTCAGTGAGAGCTTAGTCTAGAGTGGAGGGCTCTGGCCTCCTGCTGGATGGACTTCCTGGCCAGGCGAGAGAGTTGTGTGGGTGGGTGGGTGGATGGATGGATGGATGGATGGATGGATGGATGGATGGATGGATGGATGGAGTGTCTGGCCTTGGGCTCTAGTCAGGCATCCATGTGTCTCCATTCCCCTTCGGCAAGCCCAGTGTTGGAGAGAATCAAATGGGAAGTGTGTGAACCCACCTGTGCTCTTGCAGCAGCCTGAGAACAGAAGTTGTTTGGTTGAGAAGAAGGATGATCCATAGTTGTGGCTGTGTGACTGGTGGAAGGATACCATCCCTTCCTGACTCCAGCATGGATCCCTCCTGTAATGCATCTTAATCACAGTGTAACAAAAAAAATTATTCATTTTTGAAGCTGCCCTAGTGTGTTGGTGCATAGTTTTTCCTACCAACTGTTGAGGAAAATGCAGCTTCCAAAATTGTGTTTTTAGCCATATCTACTTTTCAAATTGAAATATGAGACATTTTTATTCAAAACTGTATTCAGATGCAGGAGCTATGCTTAATAGTTGCTTGGGAAAAAAATAACTGTCTTGGAAGCATGGCTGAAGAAAAATAAGTGCTTATTGGACATCAAAGTTGAATGTCAAGCTAACTGCTGGGTAATTTTGTTTTCAAAAGATGACTTTTTGATGACCTGAGGCTAGTAGATTTCTCCCTCCCGTTATTTCATCAGTTCAAACCTGGAATATGAAGTATGTTTATTAGGAAACGGGTCTGGTCATTGCTTTGAAAGTATGATGCTGACAGTGTAGCTCCTTATAAACTATTTGTATGTTGCTTTGTCTGGAATTTGGACAAGCTAACTACTGAAGCAGAAAAAGCACAGCCAGCGTTGTCAAATATTATTGGTGCAATGTGCCTTTATATGTGCCTGGCTGAGCAGCATCAAATGGCATTTGACATGGTTCTTTCCCAAGGCCACAGTTTGCTGCATGCAGCAGACTCAGTTAAATCATTTTTATATTTTATATTTATGCACACACATATACACACATCTCATTTATAATCCATCAGAGTGGTTTGCATGGATCTGTAAAATATTCTTCCACCTACTCTGATTTTCTCCATTCCATATTAAAAATTCGCTTTTACAAAAATACATGCCGTCTTTCCCAAATAGTTGAATTGAATAACCCTCAAAATATCTCTCTATGCTAATATACCGCAGTCACAAATACATTTTTAGAAGTAGTAAAAAAGAGTTGAAATTATACATTTACCAGCTGTTAAATTATGAAATGAGATTTTTTTTTTTCTCAATTATTTAGTAGGTGAAGACTTTCAGACCTGTAAATGTTTGTTTTTATGCAGCACTGAACTCTTTGGTAGCTATAGTTATGAGGAAATATGAACTGCATTTATTGTCTCTGCCCTCAATGCAAACAGAACTCAAACTCCATAGGCTGTTACATAACATCCTATATCATGTGGAAATGCCACGGTTTGCTTTTATAGCATTATTTTCCACAAGCTGGTGCTTTAATAGCATATATTTTTTTAAATACAACTTTCCTGTCTTTACATAAAAAGATATTTTTCATGCTCYTTTGTTGACTGTTCCTTTTGGAATTCATCAAAATAGTGTTTCAGAGGCGTAATAACTGTGATGCCCTAGCTGTGCAAATTTAAAATGTAATAGATGTTGGCTTCTCAAATTTTACTTCTCTGTACAAATCTCTTTTTATCCAAGTAAATGACGTGAGGAATGGATCTTAGCAATAAGTGCAGATAGTTGGTAGAACTGTGAAGAATTCAACAAGCATTTCTATTTTAGCTGAATTTTGGCTAATCTAGATGGAGTAAGAGTGGCATCTTCTCTGCATGCTGTTTTTATGTTTCTGTTCACTTTAGGCTGAAATGAAAAGCACCTGCCAGTCCATATTGAACAGGTTTGTATTTCATTGATTGCTACCTGCAGGTTCTGTGCCAGTAACGACTGTGTAACAGCTTGGGCAYGACTACGGTCTGTCGAGTTTTACATGGGATAACTCCCTAGGGAGAAGGACAAAACGGTCCAAACCTCACTGCTACTTTGTGCTGGACTTGTCTCTTCCATGAGACTTTGTTTGCTCTGCCTCCTGCCTGCAAATATCTCTTTTAGCCCTGGCTTATGAGTGTATGGTTTTATTAAAGCCTGTGCAATATGTCGTTAACTTGGTAAGAGAAATCTCTGCCCTAACTTTTAATAACCTAGATAGTAACCTAGGCTGTTTTATTTTAATCTTACCTACATCAAATTCAAAAGGAAGAAAAATGTAGTTGATATCTTTCATGAGCTAGAAATAAAATTTAGTGGCAAGCATGTGTTTGGGAACATTCTGTCCAACTGCTTAGGATTTATCAGTTTGTCACCTTATGTGGGTGATTGTACACCCTATAATCTTTTTTAGTTAAAGCAGTGATACAATCTTAGTTCTAGGATTAATTTAAAATATTTCAGACAGGAATTGAGTATCCTCTTTTAAACTGGTGTGTAATAAGAAAATAGAAATAATTATTTTTCTATTTTGAACTTCTAGATTCTTCCTTTTAATGAAAATATTTTTTTTCGCTTGGTGAGACATGTTTTTGTTGTCTTTTAATATCTTAATATGACCTTCCTAATTTCTGAGATGGTGCTATTAGCATTGAATGGAAGCTTCAAATTTATGCTTCGCTTCTTTGGGATTGCTGAAGGATTGTAAAATAGTAAGGTGTTTCCATTGGATGTAGTCTGTTATTTCTAAGTGGCTACATATTCATGAGAATTATCATAATTTTTTTAAACCACTATTGTTTCCAACTTAAGAAAAGCTTTACTTTTCTTTGTTTTCTAGTTGCTTATGCTTTGGGCATTCTTGCCAATATTTTTTAGAAAATTCAGTGATTTGGGAGTGTCCTTCTTAAGATGATTTAGAGGAGCAGGACTTTCAGCACACAACAAACATTATTTCTCTGGGAAGTAAGAGCTCTTTACCACAAGCTCTGGGGTTCCAAGAGCCATCAGTGCACAGTCATGGACWTGCACGTTGGTTGCAGTCTAGCTGGAGAACTGCTTAGCAGTGATGGCTTCTTTAATGAGTTGGCCTTGTGCTCGAGCACTCTCGTTTCTTTAGAGCTAACATGCATTTTCCAAAGACGGAGCTGAGTTAAAGAAAAGACTTTTCATGATCTCACACTGATGGCTTCCCACACATTCTTCCAGAGTGTGTGAGCCGCACACTAAACAAGATATTCTGGAGAACAATTCTGAATTGATCCAGTATATTAGTATTGATTTTTTTTTCTTTTTTTTTCTTTTTCTTTTTTTTTTTTAATCTTTTGGAGAGTCACTGGGATAAGTGTGGGAATAAATGCCTGAAGTGTAAACCAGAAGCTACCTTTTGTGTAGGTGCACTTCTTAGCATGGCCTGCTTATGCCTGATACAAAGACAGCAATAAGATTAAACCAAGGTTAGTATTGTTTAAGACTCACTTGATACCCAGACAGCAATAAGATTAAACCAGAGTTAGTATTCAGTCCAGCTCACATCTTCAAAGCAGTATCTTGGACAGGTAATTCCATTGATTTCAGACTGTCAAACATAGCCAGACTACTGAAAACTCTGCTAGCATTAACAGTGTAAACATTTCTTCTTTCAGTTCATGAGAACAGTTTGACCTAGAAAATATGGAATGGGAAATTTTATGCAACTTTAGTTAAATGTCTCCTTCCATCAAAATTGTTGAAGATGCATTAAGTCCAAAAAAAAAAAAAATCCAAAAATAAAAAAAAAAAACAGTGCAAGCCTACATTTTTTGAGGAAAAAATAATACTGTGTTAGTGATTTGTCCTTTCATTAAAAAAATAAAAAATAAAAACTCAAGATATCACTTCTGGTCTAGAAAACCCCTTGAAGAATTGCCTTCATAGGTGTGCAGAAATCTGGGATAATCACCCATGCAGTAATATATGTGAGGTATAGGAATGTTATATTTATTGTAGTATAGTACATTTGTGTTTGCACAATACATTTCAAGCAACTTTTTTCCTAATTTGATTTCAGTGCTCACTTTTAGAAAACAATCACCTTTCTAATTAAGTTTTGTATTTGTTTTAATAATTCAGACCAAACACAAAGGCTGAAGATTTTTTTATACTCTTTCGGGATGATGCTGAGTGTCTGCAAGGACCAAGGAAATATCTTTTATAACAGGAGACCATTCTGGACTGAGCAGATCCAGAGTGTTATGTTCTGGAGATAAATAGGAAACCTTCTTGTTACCTGTCTCATAATCAACACTGCATCCAAGAATGGACTGAAAAGGGCCCAGGATGGATAGCAATAAGGAGGGATTGCAAGAGATAGCTAATGCAGTCAGACCTTGCAGAGCTAATTCTGTTTGCTTTRGAAATCCTATGTACCTCGTATTTCTTGCTTAAGGATTAGACTTTGTAAGTTTATAAGAGCAGCAAGAAAAGAAAATAGCCCCACAGAATATTGTAATTTTACTGTAGGGACGGTAGGTGGATTTTGTAAAGAGACTCAGAGCAAGTTGACTCATAAAATCCTCTATCACTTAATTAGTCATTTAAAATATTTAATTCTAAAACATGTATGAACAACAAATTGCAGCATTTTATAACTGCCAGATTATTAATTCAGCAGCTTTTCTTAGATTAATTCTGGTTTTGATTAAATGATTTAATATTTTATTACGTATGTTCAGGACAGTATTCCACAGGTATCCTGTTCAAATTGAAAATAAATATTTCATGCCGTTGTGCTGGTCTAAAAATCAAGTACTAATTTGACTGTCCGGATAGTTATTAAGGAAACACTAGATACTAAGTTTTAGAAGATTTAAGGGGTGCATGTTAAAAAAGCAGTATTCAAATYGAAATGTGTAGAACTACTTGATTTATATTGTTCAGGATTTTATTTTCTCTTTGTACCTGTTTTTTTCTGAGAATGTTGCATACAATAAAATACTAGTTTAAGTAAACCATAAGGAAACAAAATAGAGTAATGAAAGATTTTTGAAATATTTCTGTAGAAAGAAAAAATGCAACATTTAATATGAAGTAAATGTATAGTTTGCCAAAAAAAAAAAAAAAAAAGAGGGATGTCTTAATGAACCTGCACCATTTTAAGCACATGGTGGTCTTCACTGTAATTACTCCTGTGAATCATAGAAYCATAATGGTTGGAAAAGACCTTCAAGATCATCGAGTCCAACTGCAAACCCTTCAACACCATGCCTACTAAACCATGTCCCTAAGTGCTTCATCTACCTTTTTCTTGAGTAGTGATTCCACCACTTCCCTGGACAGYCTGTTCCAATGCTTGACTGTTCCTTCCATGTAGACATTCTTCCTAATGTCTAACCTGAACATCCCCTGGAGCAACTTGAGGTCATTTCCTCCTGTCCCATCAGCAGTTATTTTGGAGATGAGATCGACTCCTGCCTCCCTACAGCCTTCTCTCAGGTGCTTGTGGAGAGCCATAAGGTCTCCCCCAAGCCTCCTCTTCTCCATAGTAAACAACCCCAGCTCCCTCAGCTGCTCCTCACAAGGTCTATGCTCCATCCCCTTCACGAGCTTCATTGCTCATCTTTGAACACACTCCAGCACCTCAGTGTCCTTCTCATTGTAAGGGGCCCCAAACTGAACACAGTTTTGGAGGTGCAGCCTCATCAGCACCAAGTACAGGGGAGTGATCACTTAACTGGTCCTGCTGGCTGCACTGTTCCTAATGTGATGTTCCTGTGAATTATATTTCATTTTCACATTCAGAGGCCGGTGGAGGTCTAAAGCTGTAACTTCCAGGATCTCCAAAGAAAATTTTGTTAATTTAAGCTCAAATGTTGATATGCCCTCTGTATTTTCAGGGAGTTCAAGTGAATCTTGTTACACCAAAATTACAGTTCCATAGAAAATGGAGCTTACCATAGCTGTCTTCAATCCCTCCTTATTGAACGGCAATACTTCTTATGAGTTTCTACTGTTGAACTTGAACAAGATACCAGGTATAATGGAAAATGTGCCTGCTACTAAAGCACAGTAATAGTGCAGTGGTCTGCTTGACTGCCCTTTAGGAATTGTGTTTGGAACTGAGAGACATTTTGTTGTATCATTCATGTTGCAAAATCCATTTGGGTTCTCTGTTGTCTCTGTTTTTCTTTAACTTCCCTTTAGAATGAGATACAAATAAGCGAGATATGGAGCTCCCATTAAACATGATTCTCTTTTATTTCTCTGGAGCTCCCACTACAAATAGGTGGACACTGCCTTTTTTGAGTTATAGTGAGTTGATAACTAAATAACAGATCACCTGGTGGGAAACTTTGATGGCTTGTCAAGGCTAGCCAGCCTTCACTGGTGTGGGGAAAAAATGAGAGAGACCTTTATTCCAGCATCTTTTTCCTTGTGTAGAAATGGCCAAATAATCCCCAAAACCCTCTGAGTTAAAAGCATCTGTGCAGGATAGTGTAGGTGTTAGCAGTTACCTTTGCATGAGTAGATGCGGAGAAAATGCTTTCCCTCTGACGACAGTTTTGGAGCTATCTCCCTAAAAGGCTGAAAATGGACCTTCATCTTATTCTTGATCTTACTCAATTGAAGGCAGGACAAAAAATGCATTCCTAAATCAGCTTTGTCAAGAAAATGAAGTGATAATTGAAATGAATTGTGAGAAGAAGAAAATAAACTTCTGTCTACATCACGAGTAAAACAGAAAGGTCCTGGGGAAAGTGAACATGGCAGAAAATCCCTGCTCTCAATTTTTTCCAATCAGCATTGTGGAACAAGGTCACCCTTGAGTTGACAACATCTGCCTTTCAGCTCTCCAAAACCATGTCTATTCGGAAGGCTTCAAGCCAAAGGCCTGGCATTTCATACCTCCATTCTTTTCAGTATCACAGGAATACTKAATTATTTTCTTTATTGAATACAAACAGATAAGCTATCTGCCAAGTGAAAAACATGTCATTATGATCCTTATTCTTTCCTGAAATTCAACATAAAACGCTGACTTGAGCTGCTTGTGATGACCTTGCATTTTCTGTTTACTCCAAGCCTATTGCAAGACCGGATTGAATGGCTTTCAGCAGCAGTACAGCAGTACAGGCTGAATTGCATTTCACCTGGTACTTAACAGAGTTGGTTATTACTCCAAGAGTAAAAAGATCTCCTCGTTGTGGATCAAGAGCCAACTCGTTCAAACCGCACACAAACCTGAAACAAAAAATGTGGTCCCTCTCTGAAAGAATTTGATATGGAACTATGTGTCCTACTAATGTGCTGTATTAAGCCTTGTGTCCTACTAATGTGCTGTATTAAGCCTTGCGGGAGGCCAACTGATGCCCCTCAGATGGTTCCCAGATAATGGGTAACACCATGAAAGGGAGGATGACTTCAGTTCTGCCGAACTGCTGCATCACTCTGTAAAGTCATGGCTCCTGTGYTGGCAGTCTGTCTTGAGGGTCACTGTTGTTTTATTGCTGTTTCAGAGCACAGATAATCAAAGTGTGGCCACCACTTCCGCAGCACTGGAAGTGCAATGAGGAGTGTCTCCAATGCATAGGAGACACTCTTACAGATTATTGCTAAAATCTACTTTTTTGTACTGAGAAAGAAGTATGTACAAGAAGGCATAGGATGCTGTTGCTTTTAGCAATTAGTTATCTAAACTGTCCAGGTGGAAAATTGGCTTGAGACTTCCTGGCCATTTTTCCAGATTGTGGTAGCCTGCAGATGAAGACAAGAGTTGGGAGATTTTAGATTCTATCACTATTCCAGTGCCTGTGTGGTGTTATTCAAGTGGCTTTCCTTCTTGATGAGAAGACAGACAAAGTGGAAGAATCCATAAGAGAATGAAATATCTCATAAAAGAGTAATCATGGTAGCTAACTGTATTGGGGAACATGGACATAGTACTAAGTATACCAGGAGAGCACAAGAGAGGAAGGATAACATGTTTATGCAGTGGACTCCAGTGCATTTTTTTCATACAAAAATACATATTTGTATGGCTTCTATAATAATTCCTGCACTATTTGCATAATAAGATTTTATGAAAATTAGTTATTAAGAATAACGTTCTGAATTGATAAAAATTAAAATTATAATTATTAACTTCAGATCACTTTTGTGGCAAAAGTAAAACCTCATTAGGTTAGTAAATGAGAAGAACAATGTAAAGAAAGGAAATAGCTCTGGGGAAAACAAAATGGGGAGACAAAGGAATTGGACTAGAAGACATTCATTATGAAGAGTGGATGAGGTACTTTACATTTAGGTCAGTCTATTTTAATTTAAAGCTTCTGTCAAAATTCAAAGAGCTTTCACCCACTTTAAAGGCATTCTGAAGWTTTTTGTTGTGATCTAGAAAAAACATTTTTAGTTATAGGCATATGCTTATAAAAGCATATGTGAAAAACATATAGATACTTAGAAAAACAGACTGTCCCTTACTCCAATTCTGTTGTGTAATTCAGTATATAACAACCTTGGTTGTTGACAACTGAAACTCTCTATCATCTGCAGAACAATTTCAGTATAAGTGGTATTCGTACAAGCTTCTGCTACAGTAAAATATTCCATCTCTGTTCTTTAGGTTTAGCTCTTGATGTGAAAATACATCAGTTTTCATTCGTTGCTGTCTATCAACAAGTGTGTCAGTCAAGCAGGTGGTGAACATAGGCATGGCAGGGGTTATATTTGAGATCATCAACTCATTTCATGTTGGCTACTAAACAGATGGTTTCTCTTGGTCCCTAGAAACGTTATCCAGATTTGAACCACTGATGTGAATGTGAAAAAGTCTGTTTATATTCACCAGTCTCCTCAGTCTAGATAGTTTCCTGTCTATTAAAATTTTAAAGGTGCAGATTTTATTCTGCATGAAAAAAGCATATGAAAAATCACTGTACTGGATTAATAAGTAATTAATGGAAATTCCTTCAATTAAAACTGAACACATAAGCCTGCAGCTTTGCATATGCATTTCATTCTTTAAACCAAACTAGGTACCAGTATAACTTGAAACAGAATTGTGATGTAAAATTTGCCAGCATATATTTGTCTGATCAATTTTGAAGCAGATTTGCTTTCTGTGGTTTTTCTCCCTTGATGATTCCTTTTAAGCTTTTTTAGGTTATGTTTTCTACTAGACTTTCTTAAAAAGAAATGGTTGAGGAACTTGAACGCTTCTCACCCATTTGACCAATAAGGAACTAGCATTACATTCAGGATAAAAATGTACCACCTAAATTATTTCTGGTAATGCAAATAAAATATCAAAGTCATCTCATGGATTTCTCAGTGAATGAGAAATGACCTCCCTGGTTTCTGTGATACATCTACCAGGCCGTGACAGATACAAGTTGCAAACCAAGGTCCCCATTTTTTTAATCTCCTGATTTTTTTCCCCTCCTTCTACCCTGGGGATGCAGTACTCCTGAATATTATTCCTGCTGCTTGATTTTCTGTAGTTTTTTCAAGCAAAAGGCAGGATCAACATCCATGGGTGATGGGTAGTGTTTTGTGTTTCAGGATTTAAGTGAATTACTGGGGGTACCCAGGCCAGTCAATCAAAAAGAACCTTGGACTTYAGAACCTAGTAGGGTAAAGAACCTAGTTCTTTACTACCCTTTGTTTAATATAGCCATACAATTAGTACAAGATAATTCCTGTGAGACAATCTTACAGTGTTATGGATATCTCATATGTGCCTGCTTGAGCGGGAAGGTTGGACTAGATGATCTCTAGAGGTCCCTTCCAACCTTGAATATTCTGTGATTCTGTGATATACATGAATGTGAGTGTTTCTCAGTTGCATATGCTACACATTTATTTTGTTGTATGTTGATTGTACTATAAAGCAGTGTCTTGACTGTTTATTTAAGTTTTATTCTATCACATCAGCCCTGAATATCAGAATTTCTCAAGCATTGARAATAATAGAGACTACTGTTACCGCTGTTCTAATGGAAATCAATCTTCTGATGGAAAGGGGTTAGTAATGACTACAAAAATCATTATCAAAGAGCACATAGGCTTGGAAATGGAAAAGAAAAACTCAGTTGAAATGCATACTGCTAACATCAACACTTAGCTAGAGAGCCTTTGTTTGTGGAAAGTATTGGTACTCTGTCAAAGTCATAATGAAAAGTCTGAAGATACAGGTTAGGGTTTGATACACCAGTCATCCAGTGTTAAATTTGCAGWGTGCCCCAGGATGCTGCTGACACTTGAGAAATTCACCAGAGAATGAACTTGCATGTAGACTAGCTAAGAAAATAGAATTTTGAATTTACATTTGTGGGTGTGTTTGTCTTTTACCAAAATGCAGGGTTTTTTTAAGTTTCTTCTGAATGTATTTTTGATTAACTTATACTAAGTTCTTATTATGTTAAATCATGCTAAAAAAAAAAACCCAGAAACTCTTTCTTAAAAATCAAAATTACATTTCATGGGAATTCCTGTTGAGATTTGATGGTCCATACTACAGGCTGAACATCTCTGTTGCATGAGCTTCTAGGTCTAGCTTTGGTGTTTCTGCATGGCAGAGCTGCAAGACCATGAATTCTAATGGAGCCATTTTGAATCAAAAGCAGCTGTGTTTTTGGCTAGAAATGCTTCAATTTTTGCCTCATAGTGAGTTTTTCATCATATATGATGTAGGTAGAAATCAAAAGAGCACTCARACTACCTGTTAAAGCATAACCTGAAGCTTCTGCAGTGTGAGGGCTGCATGCTGSGTGTTGTATATGTTAAAAATTAAATGGGTTACCCAGGGCAGACGTAATTCACAGATGTGTTCACTGTAGCAGTGCTTCTTGCTATGGACTATCAATCTGCTGCAGATAAAAAGTAAATTTTTATCACAGTCAGTAAGCCACTTCTGCTTTTTAAGGATATTATATATCCATGGGGAAGAATTTAGCATCTAAACCTTGTTCTCTTTTACTGGGTTACTGACCTAATAAAATGGAAGGATGTTATCTGTGCTGGGATGAAAATATCTGTATCTAAATTATTGCATGGTGATACAAGGTGAAGCTCTAAATAGGAAACTTCARCACTAGTAGAAGTAGTAGCTGATTGACAATACCTAAGTCTTTAAAGCTGTGAGGGATCTCTTGAATCTTCTTGAGATGAACTCCAAGTATTAAACTTTATATCTTAAATACACTAAGTTTGTAAGATTTGAAATGCCGGAAGAATCRGTCTTTCTCTTCTACTTTTGTTTTTTTTAACCTTGGTCAGAAATGAAGGAAAATTTGGAAGTTAAACCTTAAAGGGATCAGAAGTACTAAAAATGTCCAAGCCTACWACTATTAAATTTTGGTAGAGTGGAAAACTGAATTTTSATCCAAGCTAGAATTGATCCATTCAAAGGCCAACAGGTAGCGCTTCATCGAAGTTCAGAATTGAAAGCACTAAAGTAGTTATTGATTTTTAATGTATGCCATGCGTATGTGACTTAAACACTCTTAGTGTAGTCAGCAGAGAGAAATAGTTACATCCGTAGCAGATCAGGTAGATTAGATAGTAGATTTCTACTTTAAGAAATTTAACTACTTTAACAAAGTARTTAATAGCAACTCTATAATGCTGGAAAGAGGCTTTAGGATGGCTAACTTAGAGGAACATACCCAAATTGTTGCCATCAATGGGGAAGCTGTAGATGGAATTAATCACCCTTTTTTTTAGCTCTCTGCCTTAGAATGAGAGCAACTGTGCTCTAGGCACCATTAAATACCTTGATTAGGCTTCTATTAGTCACCCCACAAGGCTGACTAGCTCGGCTGTAAATGTCTGTGTTGCAAGCATCTAAGATTAGGCAAGATGAATTGTTGACTCATCCCATGCATGCTTAAGTACCTTCATTTTTTTTTTAACATATTAATTTTTTAAAGTGGAATGCCTTGTAAGAATGGCATTTATTTGTCTTTGTCTTTTACAAAACCTTTGTAGTTATTTTAGCCACTGGTGATTCAGAATTCAGCATATTATTCTTGTGTTTGTTTTTTGGTATAGATCTATAATCTTAGCTCAGTTTTAGCCAGCAATTTAGTTTGTATTTATCTTGGCTTGTCTTGAGACTTTTAATGAAGTATATTTTTATGCTATRTCCAGGACTGCTTTCCTTCTAAAATCTTGGGCCTACCAGGCCAGAAGTGGTTATGCTTTGGCTTATTCTAGTAAAATAAACTTCTTTAGCATGTGCAGGGCTTATCTCTTCTTTTAATCTTTAGAAAAGACACTGAAGAGTTGGAAAGATCTTTTGTACTTTCTTTCCTCCCAAAACTTCTCTGTATTGCTTCTCTGTAGTCAGTTGAGAAAAGCAGTCCTTTAATGGTGATTCACTCCTTTTCTGCCCACTGTGTGGTACTTTTCTTTTTTTATTATTTTTTTCTTTTGTTTTTCTTTCCCTGGACAGTTGCACAATTTAAGAGTTTTGGGACACAGATGTGCAGAATTCTGTTTTTGACAGGGAACGTAACTGTTGATCATAYTACACTAGATTCAAACACAGTATTTGCCATGGCTATCATTAAAGTTCACATTAGTGAGATACAGTTTTTTGTTTTAGCATGTAAGGAGAGAGGAGTTGCTGCGTCTTTATTTAACTTAGAATTTAAGTGATGACAAATTAAGGTWTTAATGTCTATCTAGCTAATCTCTTATCATCAGGTCATCAGAGTGAGGAATGAAGGAATATGCTGCTGTCTGTTGACTAATGCAGGTAACAATTACCGTTCACTTCAATCATTGACAATACCAGTTATCTTTGTTGAAATTTCTCTAAGAAGCCAGACATTATAGTTTTTAAAACATAGCAAATACATTTTTTGTCATATGTCATTCAGTCCTACAGTATTGCACTTCATGCTACAAGAGGCCTATATAAATGCACTGAATGTGCCAATAAGTTGATAGTAYAGACGGTTGTAGTTGAGGATGTCTTTGAGTTATCTATCTTGTTAAGAAATGCATTCTTCTAGGTAATCTAGTTCATTCCCATAAAAGAGATGAACTAGACTTGAGAGTCTCTCCATTAATGAGTTTCCTAGGTTGTACAGAATAGCTATTAAGATGAAAAAATTGTGAC
The DNA here is from genome assembly GCF_003342845.1 of Nothoprocta perdicaria. Classification (NCBI taxonomy): domain Eukaryota; kingdom Metazoa; phylum Chordata; class Aves; order Tinamiformes; family Tinamidae; genus Nothoprocta; species Nothoprocta perdicaria. The sequence goes on from NW_020455502.1 coordinate 650,405, forward strand.
TTACTGAGGTTAAATTAGATTTGTTACTGCTCACAACTGAACTCTTATGGTAGCTGGAGTGAGCTTCTATAGCAGATGGAAAAAATAGAGCATGAGGCACACAGCAATTTTTCATTGTTATTACAGGTGACATATCTAAACTGGCAGTATGTGGGCATGGGAAAGGTATATAAATTAGACAAATAAAAGAATTTCTTTAGACTTTTTCAAAAGGACCAACAGAAATAAAAGAAAYGAACTTCAGTGTGATGTGTAAATGAATATCTTCATCATCTTTTCCAAGCTATCTTTCACTGCCAAAAAAAATRTACAGAAAGGAAAAGTAGTTTTGGACCTTTGTCCAAGTCAGAAAACAAATATGACATTCAAAGAAAATCTGTACTAACTTGCCTTAGTTCCTAATATCATGTGCATATTACAGTCATTTTTCATTTTGAAAAGAATAAGGTTACTAATGACTGGTTCAAGGAAAACATTTTTTATAGGGTGGCTGCATCTTTCTTTTCTGTGCATATTACTAAAAAAATGTGCATTACACAAAAGAAATGTACATTTCCTGCAAATTTATAAACCTTGGGAATTTCAGTAATATTCAGAAGTTTGCCTGGGGCTAAAAGGCAGGATTTCCTGCCACTGGCACCTGTGGGKAGAGTGTTTGACCACAGCAGTGCAGCACTACCAGCAAAACCAAGCAATGGCTAATTAAGATACTGCCTGTGCTGTTGCACTCTTTTCTTGATCTACCTAATAGTATTTGAAATGAGGCTTTTGTACTGGAAACACCTCAACAGTACTTGATACAAAGGCATAATTAAAACACAAAACGATATGTGCAAAATAGACTACGGCATTTAAAGGTGAGAGTTCTTTTTATAGAGCAAATGAAGAGAATGAAGAGGAGGCCTTTTCACTTTTTCCTCATCTTGTTAACTTGCTTTAGGTCAGGCATGAGGTCTTTGTGCATTGAGGTCRTACAGTATTTGCTCCCCTTTTCAAAGACCCTCCTGTCGCACTGGCCTTTTCTCTGTCTTGCAGGAGGTTGATGGTGGYTTCTACCAGCTGTAGTTAGACATTGCAAAAGGGGATATTTTTAGTATATATGGAGTCGCTAGCTGTTTTTCAGTCGCTGCTAACAGCTGTTTAGTGCCTCCCACTCCCAAGTTATTGCTTCTGAGTGCATTAGACCTCTACAAGGAAGAAACTCTGTCCAAGTAAGTAAGAAAGAGTCCTCAGCAYTGTCCAAAGTAGGAAATAATTTATTACAAGCTTGAAGCCATTCTCTCYGTTCCTCTAATAGAGTCTTTTCTCTCTTCTTCTCAAGTACAATGTTTGTATTTGTGYTTTCCAACCAACAGGGAAAATGCATACATTTGTTCTGTTGATGTTAGGGTAGTGCTTGGAGATGACAGTATTTAGACTGTGAGGTGTATTTGCAGCCTGGATGAATGCGTGAGTTGTGCCATAGTCCCAGTGGGGTGAGAACTATGAGAGTTTTCTCAAGGTACCCTGTCCCCACAGAGTCTAAGCACTGCACTGTTGTGGGGCGCTTGGGCAGCACTGGGACACAAGGATGGATTGGGGGCTCTCGATGGTTTTTCATGCCTTCAGCCCACACAGCAGACAGCTAATCTGTCACGATGTGCTGTGTCTGGGTGATGCCTTGCCAGAGAATACACCGGTCCTCGCTCAATTCAAATGTGKTTTTTTTTTCCTAAACTAGTATCAATAAGGCAATAATAACAAACTTCAGTCAAGTAATAGTCCTGAACAAGCCTCACCTAAATGGGGTTCACAGATAATAACACACATCCCCTCGCTGACACGCGACAGGTTACACATGGCCTACAGCCTGTGCCAGGGCTACACCCCAAAAGTCGTGATCCCATCCACCTCCCTCCCCAGGTGACCCGGTGAGGGCACCCGTGCCAGCTGAGAAAGATAGAGTTGTGGACATGGACATGGACACGGACAAAGTAGGACTTCACCGTGTAGCTTTCTTCATCCTCGGCCCAGTGCTTCCTCTTTGCAGCAGCCAGGCCTACCTAGCACATCTCCTGTGTCTCTCTGTCACYTACACACCCACATGTTGTTTTACCAAGCTACTTTTTTTTTATTACTGGTCTCTTGGTCTAAGCATTTCTTTTGATAGCTTCATCCAGTTSTTCTGCCTTTCATCCTCTGCTGCTGCTCTCTTCCTCACGTTACTTCTGGGTAGTGATCGTGAGGCAGAGTCTACTTCTTAGTCCTTTTAGATCACTAATCTCAAGCCAAACATTGCTTACTTCCTGCCACCATCCTTGTCAAGTGCAAATTTTGTTCTCCCTTCCTACAGTTCATAGCTGTAGCGGCTACAAAGGTGTGTGGGTGTGTGTGTAACCAAGGAAGGGCCATGGAGACCCCTCCACACTCAGCCTTTGGATGGGTGGTCAGGGAGTACCTGTGTCCTAGCCTCCAGGGCACCTGTGTGTGGAGCATTGGGAGCAAAGGAAGGGAGGTACTTGTTGACCATATCATMCAGCCTTCACCTGAAGAAGGGGAAGTGACAATATGGATGAAGCTGTTTCAAAGTGGCTTTGCTGTCACTTTCCCTGGAAGAATGGGATAAAAAATATTGCAATGGTGACACTCTTGCTGGAGAGAAAAGTTTAACTTGCACTGAAATGCATGAAAAGCAACTTTTTCCCCTAGCACAGTAGCAGATCAGCTGTTAATTTACAAAATATTTTTACTCAATTTATTTTAAAATAGAACCATAATTCCTTTTCTGTTGAGTGGCATGGAAGCAATATTATGTGGTGTAAGCAATTAAAATATTTGCAATGGTTTGAAAGCGGAATGCTAATCTGTAAAGACACGCAGTTTTGGTTTGCTTTCCCTACAGCAAGGTCCTACGTGTTTCAGTAGAATTTTAACCTTGACACTTTCTGATTTAACATGCACACAGACCCAGGTTAATAAAACAGATAATCATGCCCTGTCTGCAGGATTTTCATGTTTCATTGGTTATAGGTCCTGGTGCCCAGATACGCTTTATATGCAAAATAATCAAGTGCGAGCATTAGGGGCTTGATGTTTGCATTCATATTGTGTTTTCTCAGCTTTCTTTTTTCATCTGTCTGGATGGTGTGTAGGCTCATCTCAGAAATTCTGACACAATGTGATTAAGTTCCTTTATGAGCAATATTAATTACTGATGCTCATTTCTGATATATTTTGAACTTATTTTGTTACACAAATATGCAAAGTTACAAGATTTTTTGGCCCTCCTCTAGTGACATTGTAACATTTTCTTTTTGCACCATTCTTACAAATTTTCTACTTTTTCTTGTTTTCAGAGATTAGCTTCAGTTCAATCTTGCCACGCTATAGGAGCACCCTGACATCAGAACGTGGATGTAATCAGATAGAAATGCTGGTTTGACATGCTCTAACATGAAGCATGAAGGTGAAAACTGCAGTCAGTAGTATCAGTCAAATGGATTAATATTGCTGATGAAACCAGAAAAAAAAAAAAAAAAAACTAAGGCAGGGTAAACTAACCATTTATGGTAAACTCTTGAAAATTGCTACAGTCACTCATCCTAATTTTAATGATTTTTTTTGCTTTATTTTTGCTTTATTTTGTCGAGTTGTAGATACCTGGAAGTTGGTTATTGAAGTTTACAGTGTAGACCTCAGTTGCCTTTACAGCCAGTRGAAAGGCAATTCATCTTATTTTATTTCAGCCTCTATTCTAGGATAGGATGACTCATCTTCTGAGGGAGCTGTTTCTTGCCATCGACTGTGAAGGAACATAGTGTCAGTCAATTAAATTAGGGCAGATGAGCTTGCCATGCAGCTTGCAGTGTTGAACTCCTGGATATATAAATCATACCTGAAACTCAAAATTCTTCAGAGAAATATACAATTTCTTCAAAGCAGTGGAAACAGCAAATGTTTCAGTGGAGTTGTGTGTACTGTAGTAGTGAGTTGAAGCTTTAGACCTAATATTTATAGATAAAATTTTATTTTGTGTGGTTATCTTTCCCCCACAGACAGTGTATGGTTTTTGTATCGAGAGGAAAGAAACATGGACCTGAGGTATTTTTTTCCAGTTACGCATCTGGTTCAGTGGATCGCTCAGACATGCCTTTTCCACATGGATGTGCATTCGGAGAAAAGAAAGGGAAAAATATCTRAGGAGAGTAAAAAGTGATTTTGCTTGGTGCTGACATATGACATCCTTACTTAGTGTAAACTTTGCTTCTTTTTTGCCATAGCCAAGCAGAAGTGTTTGAGAATMTTTAGTCTTGTGAGATTCTTTTAAAAAAAATATATATATACAATGTAAAATTTAGATCACAACACTTCCTAAGAAGCAATGCCCCATGATTTCTCAAACTTGTATCCATTTATTGTGTCTTTTATTGAAAATTCCAAATAAAATCAATTAAAGTTAGCTTTAGAAGCATTATTTTACAGATACTGACATCAGCAGGAAGTCTCTTTCCACAGTATGTGTAGCCTTAGTCTGTTTTTTTCATGGGAAGTGGAAGTGRTGGCTGCAAAGCTGTGAGTCGAGGGCATGATTTTATATTAATATTAGACCAACTTCATAATTAGAGAAAATTGCAGTTTGTCAGATCTTAATCTAATCTTTAAAGATGCTTTGTGGACAGGCAGGAGTTACAAATCATTTGTTTTCTCAGTCATTTGCAATTACTGGATTTTGYAAAGGAAAGTGCATTAAAAAGCAGCTGGTACGAACTGGGCGTGATACAAAATAGTAGGAGGAAGGACAGAGCTAGCGTTCCTCGTGGACTTGCTTTTGAAATCASTCCCACTTAGCATTTGATTTTTGTCTCTTGCTTTCTCAGGACCATTTTATGGTCTCTTCTATTGCTTTTTCCTCCCCTTGTCTTGTTGCCGCTGGACATTTTTTCCCAGCCCCTTTTCTCCCTTCTCTTTTGCATTTCCTGAAGAGCTTAGGAACCCACTTAGAATCCAGATGAACTTTTGAACTTAGCATTCTTGTGCTGACTGGAAAATTGGCCTAATGGGGAATCTCATTTTTAACAGTGATTTCATGACAGTAATTGAATAGCGTCTTTCAGCTGGAGCCCCCAAAGAGCTTTGTGAAAGTGAGGCAGTAATATTATTATTGTTCAACAAATAAAAGAGAAAGTGGAACAGATAAATTTAGGCAGACTTTTTAAAAAGCACACCTTTGAAGTAGGGTTCTGAGCCGTTCTTTAGTATTGAAGCATTTGGTTGATTATACTGAAAAATGATAATTACCTCCAAGTTCTTTCTGGGTCTGCCGACAGCTGTGGGAACTGAATAGGCAGAAAAATCAGGGGGAAAAAAAAAAAGGAGGAAAAGAAAAAAGAAAAAGGAAAGCAATTTCACATTTATGGAATGGAAAAATGAACCCAATACACAGGCAGTTTTCATCTTCTAGATGAATATGTTTGTCTTACCAGGTAACTTTTTCACGGTCACACAGCCTCAGATGCTTAAGTATGACATTAGAGTGGTATTTCAAGCATTTATCTTTTAAAGTCTTCCCCAAAGTAATTTCTCTAAGGTCCCAGAGGACTCAGTGCACAGTAACTTTCCATCTCTAGTCTTCTTTAAAGCCGGAGTGTACAAAGCAGATTGTAACGGCTTGATGGGCCGAAAGGAAGAAAAGGGCTTATAACTGAGCCATAAACATTTCACTTTACAGGAAAGAGAGCTGGATGATTTAATTAAGAAATTAAATAAAGCTGTTATCTGTATTGGAGCTGGGATGATTCAAGGGATTTGAGGGGCTACAAAAATTGGAAGGTATGTCTGTGTCCATTCTATTCAGCTTATAATATGGTCCCTCGGAGMTTATTATGCTTTCAGTGGGGCCAGAAACAGAGGCAATTTTAGTATTATTTTATATAGCCAAGTAACTATTTTTTTTCCATTTCCTTTATTTTGAGATATGAGAGGTGCAGCTGTAGCAGTCTCTCAGACAAAAGCATAGCCAGACCTTATAGTGCAAAGTATTTTTAGCACCGGTAATAATATCTTTCACTTTCTGTGTTGGAGCACTCAGCCACTTGCAATGTACCAAGTCATATAAATATGCCATTTGTCACATGTTGTACCTTACAAAATAGGATTTTAGTTCTCTCTAGAATATATGGATGTGTATATGAAGAATTAGGTCATGCAAAAACTTTACAGGAAGATTTGTCTTCTCCATAGGAGAAGTATTGAAATGATGCACTAGTCTTTTGTGGGCAAAGTTAGATAACTGCTTTTGATCGGTATGGATCAAAGCTCCTTTATAAAGACAGCGTCCAAGTTAAATTGTCCAGTATTGGAATATTTTCTTTCCGTATAATTTCTGTTATTATTTTATATGGTTATACATCGCTCTTGTTCCATATATGGGCAAGGTTTTATCTTTTAGATGATTTGCCAATGGAAAACCTCTTGTTCTTCTCTCTAGCTAACAAGCAATTTTTTGTTCATATGATGAGGGGTAAACCTGTGATTAAACCATATGTTTGGTTCTGAAATTGCTAATGACAKAGTCTACTTTTTACAACATATCAAGTGAAATGGGAAAGGTTGATGAGTAGCATTTTCCATCATCTGTCATAAGGCTGTCACAAAATGATTTTTTTTCTCCTGGAGAATGTTACACAAGACAATGTTGAACGCTTTTTTGCAAATACATGAACATTTTTATGTGGTGGATGAGATTTGATGCTTCTAAAGCTGGCAGGATGTTTGTTCTTGATTTAGGAGGATCAATATTTCTTGAATAGTATATATTTGGTGTGAAGAATATACTTTTTTATGATTGGGTTGGAGAGTTGTAGAAAGTTTAAGAGATTATTTTGATATAAACTCTTATAATTGAATGGTCTTTCATTTATTAAATAAATCACTTTCTCACCCATATCTTCTCCTTTGCTTGCTATTTATGTGCTTACTCAAGCTTCTAGTCAGTGTCAATGACACTTAGTAAGGACTTAATAATGCAGACAATGTGCTTTAAGACTTAACCTTTAGACAAAAGTACCTCTGAGTCTAGTAAGACTTGAAAATACATAACCTTCTGATCTAATTCAGAGCAAAAACTATTTTTATCTGGTTAAAAATCGATTGTGAGTGCGTGTGCCCTGAGTTGAATACTGGTGAATTTCTTGTTGCATGCCCATATCTACATATAACTTAAATGCAATTATGATAGTTAATTAGAGGAGATGTATACATAGGGAGTGATAAATAACTGTTGTTAGTTGTCAAAACTAAAACTAGTAGAAAATTAAAATATATTTTGCTTGGAAAATGTGAAACAACATGCTGTCGATTCAGCAGTGCAATATAATTGAAGAGCTAGATCTCATAGCTGTGTTTCTGCTGCAATTTTGTCCTTACTATGTTTTCACTGGGAACTTTAGTTTGCAAAACTAAACAGAAAGGCTGAGTATTTTATTGCTAATTGAATGAAATCCTGTAACTTGCCAAACTAACCACTAAATAAAATCTTAAATCTTTGTCCTCTGGGGATCTTCCGAACCTGCTTGGACGCAGTCCTGTGCCACGTGCTCCAGGTGACCCTGCGTGTGCAGGACTTGGGCTAGATGATATCTAAAGGTTCCTTCCAACTTTTAGGGTGCTATGATTCTATKAGTGCTGAATAGTCTGTTACTAGATAATAATTAAGAGGACAACATTTCAACATAGGCAGTATCATGTCTTACTAATTGCAATCCTAGTGATATTAAAGCAGTTGTAAATTCAATAAATTGAATTCTTTTTATATTAAAATGGAATAGTGTCATGCAATGATGATTGTTTATTTTTCCCACATTTTTCATGGATTCTTTTTCCCTTGCAGTAAAAACAAAATTAACTGGTTAGCAAACCTTTGTCGTTTGTGCTGCATATCATGGGCCAGATGTGAGTCCAGAAACCTGCCTGCTAAATGTTCCTCCTGCTTGTGAATGTTGCCGATTCCACGTAGAATCATTCGCACAGAGACAGTTATTTCCATGGTACTTTTCCCCTGTTCTAAAACCTTATCCATGGCTGCTCATGCATTTTTAATTTAATAGCAAGAAAAAAACCAGCAGGGACTGTACAGTTTTGGTGTAATGCCTGGTAGCACTGCATGGGTCAATGTCAAGCTAAAGAATGAGTGACCTGTCTCCACGTTTCAGAAATTGCTTGTGTGCAGACTTTTTTTTAAGCTCTTTTTTTTTTTTTTTTTTAATGAATTCTCCCCAGCTGTGACCTGCCAGGTATTTCTGAAGTTTTGAAGTGCTTTCTATGCCTCTGGGACCCCTTTGCTTCCCTTTTTTTTGTTGTTGTTAAAGGTCCATCATGAGATGCCATTTTGAACCTGCTAAGAAATTCATTCACTTGGCTGCAACTTTGCAATAAATTTAGTGTGACTCTGCTAAGTCACATCCTGCAGGATTTGTTCTTTTTGCTTCCGTAGATAATTAGGCAAGTGTTTAGCTCTTGGGAAAGAAGAGTCTGTAATATTTCTGCAGATGTAAATAATGAGTCTATAGCTGCCTAAACTTCCAAACTCTTGGGGAAGAGCTTCTTGGTTACTGACCTTTGTCAAGATGATCTTCTCATTAGAGCCTTTCTTTTCTTCCTGAAGAATATCTTTAACTATGGTTTTCTGTGGCTGCGTCCTGCCACATGCATGTTTGAGGTGCACTAAGTTGGATCTACTTTAGTCTCATCTCTGAAAATTAATAAGCGATAATAATTCAATTAGCACTGTAGAAATGATGGTTCTGATTGAATAAAGAGTCTGTGGCAGACCAAAAAGAATTAAAGCCATGAGTGTTCCTAAATATTTCTGTTCTGTGTTTGAGAGTAAGCTGGTTGTTTGTTATTGCATGATGATTATGAAATTCTTTTTACTGCAACAATCAAGAGGCTGGAGTATGGCTGGAAATCTTAAGTCAGTACATTGGCATAATTTACATCAAAATATTTTTAAAGAGTTAGAGAAAGAACTCTCTGGATTTTTAATATCTGTTTTCATTATGTCTTGGAGCACTGGGGATGTTCCAGAAGCCTGTGGGGAATTTAAGGTCGTGCTAACATTTTTTTTTAATGGATAAGATAACTTAGGTTATTATAAATCTGTCAGTCTGCCATCAGTCTCAGGCAACATAATGGAAATCCAGATGTGGAATTTGAATAATAAAGAACTGAACTGTGCTCAAGCAAACAGTATATTTTAATAATAACAAGTTTAAGTATGAGGAAAGCAGCTCAAAATGCAGAATGGGAGATGCTAGCCAGGAAATCTMTGAAAAGTGTGTAGGTGTAGGAATGGATAGAAATCTGAGCCTATGTTTTCCATTCAGGACAACAGGTAACAAGAGCTAATATGATCACTGAACATGTAAACAGGGGAATATAGAATAAAAATAAGGAGGCCACATATCTCTTTATCTCTGTCTAGCTCCCACTGTTCAGCAAGGATGCTGAAGACCTGAAGAGAGATCAAGGAGCCACAAGGCTGAGTAGAGTATGTGCTGCATAGCAAGCACATTGTATTGCTTTGCATGTGTTTCATCCAATTTACTTAGCAAAGAAAACAGGAAGGACTTGAGGAAAGACTTGATATCAGGCTATAGCTGTATGCATGGGGACAAGAAACAGTTTAAAACCTGAGACAAAGCGATAAACAGAATGGAAATAGATTAATTCATACAATAAATAACTGTTGTGACACTTGTGAAGGTAGTGATGGTGAATTCTTCATGCCTGTGAGTTTATAAATCAAAGCAGTTTTACAAGAGATACTCTGAGCTCCGAATAGGATGTTCCRTGGGGAATTCCCAAGCCTTTGTAATACTGGAGGTCAGGCTGCAGGATAACAATAGTGCCCTCCGGCTTTATAATCTTCCTGCGTGTGAGTTAGCAAAGAAAGCCACGGATTGAGTGGTGCTGGCACTACTGCTTTGCTGTAATTGGGTCTCGGCCCTTGGCATCTCTTAGATGAGGCCGTTGTACATGGACCTGCGGGGTGATATMCCCTCAGACTGATGCTTCATCCGCAGGATAGCACTGACACATCACACCGTTCTGCGTTGRCAGTGAGGATGGTATTTTAACTTCAGCCATTACTTCCAGAACAAAGAATAAGGCAAGAAAWCCAAAGGCAGATGACAAGGTGAGAAGAAAGCTCTGCTCACGTCTGGGATTGGGAAGGCTTTGCAGAGTGGTTCTTCCATGCCTTATTCTGGTGGTTCATTGCATGTACAGATCCAGACCTATTGCTCTTTTACAAGAGCATTTGGTATCTACCCCGGAGTGTGCAGAGCATGGCATTAGGGTGTCTCGTTTTCAGTCGTGACTATATRCATAACTTCCAATAAATTATTTGCAAATTCCTGACCACAGTATAAAGTTAGAAGAGTTACAAAGAGCAAAATAGAGCATACTTTGCTTCCCTCAAACAAATGGTATTTTAGTTTTTTTAAAATAAACATTTGGGGTATTTTAGTTGAAATGAAATACTAGAATATGTTTTTTTCTCAATTACCCAACATTGTAAGGTTTTTTCTTTACAAAGAAATTCTCAATAGTACCATTATATGATATATTGACAAGTRTCTGCATATATCTCTAAAAAGATGCACACACAAAGATAAGAGCTCACACTAACATCAAGAACAAACTATTCTATCTATTCATGGCRGAAAGATTTTTAATCATTTGCTTTAAAGTAATGACTTAAAATATAGAATGTGTACATCTCATTTCATCCTCTTTCAAGCTAATGGTTATTTTTCTATGGCTCTTTTGTTATGGCTTGATTTGTTTTAGCACCATGGGACCAAAATAAATATACAAAATCTAATGTTTTGTTGTACTTATGTATTTCTGTTGCAGTGACTTCTCAAATATGTTCCAAGGTGTGAGTCAGTGTTTTTAGGAAATTTCTTTTGTCCTCAGACTTTTGTATGAATTCTGCATTGAATTCATACTGTCTTGAAAACCTTTGGAAAGAAGATACTGAAGTGAGAATGAAGTGAGAATATATTCAAGAGAGTTTCAGAATTATTTAGATTAATTTTTCCATGCCCTGTCCAGACTCTTAAGTAAGAAAGAGTAACTTGTAATATTAATATGCATTTTGCAGATTAGAGRTAGCTTGCTAATTAGAGGCAAGAAAATCCTGGTGCACAAACTCAATCATCAAGTTGTATTAATTTTTGCATTAGCTTATTATTATTATTATTATTTATTAAAAATCTGCCACAGTTCAGATCTTCCTCTTCRGAAGTCACTGGTTGGGTGACAGCTCCCAAATTCATAGGGCAGATGTTGGCTACACTGAAGCTGAGGGTAGGTGGGAACATCAGGGGCTATGCTAACTTATGCCACCCTGCCCTGACATCCTTCAACACCCCTGCAAGCTGGTGTGAGGTCTGCTCTGCTGCTGTGGGACCAGTCCAAGAGCCGGGTGTGTGTTGGGAAATGTCACCTTGTCACTTGCATTCCCTCTTTTTTAGGTTGCTCAGGTGACTGGCAGGACCTGATACTTGGTCAGCTTCTGAGTTACAAAAACAAAAATTACCTATGATTACATGAGACCTTTGGCAGCTTTATATGTGCCTGTGGACTCTGTTTAATAAACAAGGACTTAATGAAGAAAGCCCATTGAAAGAGAAAAGACAATCTGAAAAAAAAACGGGAGATAAAAAGATAACTCTTCAGAAAAAAAAAATCATATGATGTCCTTTTTTTCATTATTATTATTAGCGATTTTTGAATTCTATCTTTGATTTTGTTTATCTTTTGATATTCAGCATGTAAATATGTATATATGCATATATATGTATGTATAAATGTATCTGTATATATTTGTGTGTACATCTACATCTGCAGATACATACATATGGTTGCACATATCAAGCATTGATCTCTGGCTGTAAAAAAGAAGCAGCTGAATGTCTCTAGCGCTGTAGCAGAAAGCACTGTAGCAAAATACAAAACTCAGCCTATATAACTAAGTCTCTAAGTGGTTATCAGATTGTCAGTGGCTCAAAATAGGATGTTGTGGGAGGTAATCAGACTTTGATACCCATTTCCTCAGTTATGGAGGACTTTGTGCAGGTCTATTAGCTGTTGTTGGTGCTTCTCTTGTGAAGGAGACAGATGAAGAAGGGGTGTGAAGCAGTTACAGCATTCCTGATATTTCTCGTACCRATTCCATTTGCTGGTGCTAGTTGAAAGAAGCAGTAGGAGGTTGATGTTAACATTGCCACTCACTGCTGCAGGTGTACTTTGGGAACTATAAATCCCAGATGACTTACCTCAGCTGACATATCATAGAACCCATGGATCTGTAGGATGTATTTTAAGGCCTTAATTTGTTTCTTCAGTTGCTTGATTTTTTTCATTTTTTTTCTGAGCAGGTAGCCTGTAACAAAGGGATAGAGAATGTAAAGGGATCTCTTAGGTGTATAGAATACAACAGAAGAGAAGAACAGAAAAGCTGTTTTTGTCACTTGATGATAGCTGTAGATCCAACAGAGTGAAGCCTTTGCCACACTGGCTAGATGATGAAATGGCAGTAGTGGTTGAGCCATCTAAGGGGCAGCAAATATAAGCACAAAACAATCATCTCAGCTCAAACTTATCTCATCAAACTTACCTGTATCGACATGGAAGGTGAAAATCCATCTTGGAAGCCCTTTGAATTGTCTCATTTTGGAGGGCAGCTGTGGAGATGCAGGTTCAAATTGTAACTCTTCTCTTTTTTTACAGAAATGTTGACAAATTTCCTCATTCGCAGTCTTCCCCAGTTGTTTATCTGAAAAAGATGAGTAGTCAGGTTTCCTGACTGTCCGCWGTACAGGTTTTATCTCTAACTGCATGGAACAAAGATTGCTTTTGTTTGCCTGAAGCTGCTGCATCCTGCCTGAGAAAGCCCCAGACTTCTGTGATATCTGTCCCATGCACATAACTAAGGTGTTTATAATTGTGGCACTTCACTGTATTAATTAATTTTAAAGAGTAATTATTGTAGTAAGTGGCTGCTTACTTAAGCGTCATTTAAGGTAAGAACGTTTTTGAGATAAGGCTCTAATGGAAAATAGTAAAATGCAGGATGGATAATTCAACATAATGAAGACAGACAAGTAAGAACAGAAAGGTGGAACACCATAAACTGGAATCTGGCTTGCTTAATTACCATATACCCTTGCTTTCCTGGTGATGGCTGGTTTGTTTGGGTGGTAAGAACAGGACTGGGACTTGTGTGTATTGATAGAAGTCTTCACCGGGGGTGTGGAAGTAGCGTTCATCGCAGATGTGAGAATAAACAAGCAGCTTTCCCCTCAAACAGCGTTGCAGCCGGTCAGGACAGGGCTCACCACGTGCTGCTCTCACGCAAGGACACTTGGCCACACTTGCCTTGTAGCACTTCAGCACCGGGTGGCTGCRGCGAGTTGAAACGTCACACACATTCACTTGCTGCAACCCGCGTGTGTCAACACGGACCTGGGAGTGTTCAAGGCCGCTTCTGTCCTCGCTTCTCCTTGCACCCTCCTTGCTGGCAGCACAAGAGGGAGATGAAGAGAAGTCGTCAGGTCGGTAGTTCATGTTTGTAGGCAGGCAGACTGGTCCAAACCCTTAGTCGCTTTTCCCTGGAAATGCTGTGGAATTGCCAGGACCTGCCTCTAGTGAGGGGGCTCAGGTTAAATCTACATGGGGAGATTTATAGGAGGTGGATTGGATTGCTTAAAAGTCACAAGATTCTTTTTTTTTTTTTTTTTTTTTTTTTGACAAAGCTATTTTACAAATCCAGAAAAAGAAAATTCTTCCCATTATTCCCCCATCAAATATTTTATAAACATACAAAATATTAACCGTAGTAGATAATTAATGTCATTTGCCTAAATATTTCTCTGTCAGTGTTGAACTTCCCTATTTCTATCTGTGGTCTCATAGCTCCATGCCACCAAAGTCAGGACTATCTGCTTTCCCCTTCTTGCACTCAGTGGATCACGTTAACTGCAGGACTTAATGTTTTACTAACCCAGCAAAAAGATAACCTGACAACCCCCCCCAAAAAATTACTAATTCTTTACTAATAACTGGAATTAATTTCATAGCAGGAGCCAATGAACATCAAAGTGCAAAAGAGTTTGTTGGACCACACAGACAAGAATAGGGAAAACAGAGGGAAGGAGTGAGGACAAGACCTCCTCCCCTTTTCAGTAGTGGCAGGCCTTTGAATCAGGGCAGTTCCTCTTAGCCCCTCGGTGGGAGATGAAATATCCAATATTGTGTCCATTTTCCCSTGCTGTCTCAGTTTGTGTCAAGACAGCTATTTCTTCTTCAAGCACAGCTTGCCTGCCCTTCCATTTACTTGAACCAGCACAACAAGTTTAGTACTACCCCCTTTAAGAGCTAGGAGTCAAGGAAGGCATCACTGTAGTGTTCAGTGATGTTTTTAATTCCAGTAATAAATCACCATAGCATATTTTGTTTCATGTACAATAAATTTTTACTATATAGCATTCATAATTGGACATCTGGAAAATTATAAAACACAGGCAGTTCCATCTGCATGTGAGGAGGAACTTCTTCCCTGTGAGGGTGACAGAGCCCTGGCACAGGCTGCCCAGGGAGGCTGTGGAGTCTCCTTCTCTGGAGATCTTCCCAACCCGCCTGGATGCCGCCCTGTGCCCCGTGCTCTGGGTGTCCCTGCTGGAGCAGGAGCTTGGACTGGATGATCTCTAGAGGTCCCTGCCAACCTCAACCATTCAGTGATTCTGTCATTAAGAATATTACAGCTGTARTTTTTACCAGATAAAAATAATTGGTCCTTGTTCTAGTGTCAGCGAAGGGACTGCTAGTTACAAAGTACATTTTTAAAGTTTGACCACACGGCAAATGTTTTACATGTAAATGTCCCATGATGTATCACAGAAGGAACAAGCTRAGTTTTCACATTTTTCTTATGAAATCCTTGCAAAGCTCTGTGCTTCTCTCTCCTTGTCTTGCAAAATCTGCCAATAAATAGTTCTATATATCATGCACACTGCTTAGGATTTTTATCTCTGCACAAGGAAATGCCTAGTTTTCTGAATAAAGTAACTGATAATTATTTTTTCCATTATTAAGTCTATTATTTTTAAAGTGCTGTTCCTTGTGTTTGTGCATATTCATACAACTGCAGCAGTGTTATATAAGTTAAATAAGTATTAATATACAGCACAGCTGAGCTTTATATGAAACATAGAGACAATAGCTGCTGAAGAAAATTTTAAAAGCCAGAAATAAGTTGATGGTTACCCAGACATATCTACGGAGGAGGTGAGGAGTTATGAATTTGTTGCAAGAATGTAGTCAAATCTTTAGAATAACATATATTTTAGATGACTTTTTGTTATTGAAATGGTAAAATTAAGTTTTCTAACTTAAACAGCAGCTGTGTACAAGAAATGAGTGTGCTAAAATCAAATCTCAATTAATTTCATAATAAATCTTCTGTATTCTTTAACATGATTTTAATTATGTGTTGATAAAGCATATATATATATATATATTTGTTTATCTGTATGTGTGAATGTGATGTTATGATAGGATAATGATATATTACCTTAGCAGTACTGTTCATTATGTTAAACAGTCTGTGTCATTGATTCATTTCCTTTGTTGGTGCGTTTGGATGAGCACCAGGACCCAGTTTAGCTAGAGATGTGGAATTAGCATATTGTTTCTTGGGGAATGCCCTTGAATGTGCTRTCCTGTAGCTGGCTTGTGTGAGACGTGAGCAGCATGGCTTAAAGAAAGARTGGAAATTTGCTTCGAGCAGCACACCGTGCTGCTGTGCCTACTGTAAAACCTTAGGAAAGCTCCTCAAAATGTCCAGATCCTTGTTGAATGAGCAGCAGACAGCACTGGTGGACTGGTTTGTCACCTGGAAAGTCAGTGCCAGGTCACTTCACAGAGCATTTTGGTAGAGCTCTGAACAGCATCTCTACTGGAGCCATGTGAGAATCTAATCTCACTTTTGGTAACTTAAGGGTATCATCATGCAAAAGAAAGGCAAACCTAAGACTTTCCTGATGTTTCTACAAAGAAGGAGAGGAGGATAAAATGTTCTGAGGAAGACATGCAGTGTGAACTATCAAAGCTTGGAGGTTGTTCCAGAGTTGCATTTATTTTCAGAAATCCACCTCAGATTTAAGTAGGGATATGACTGAAAAAGTCTTGCTGAATACTAAGGCTATCAAAAACCAACCTTGATGTGACCAACTGAGAGARACAGGCAGCACGACTTTTTATTAATGTCACATGCCAACGAACATTGTGTCGCTTGCTAAGATGAATGGGACAAAATGTTTCCTTTTGGCACAAAGCTTAGAAATGGATAAAATTGCAATCAATCAAAAATAGCAATGTTAGTGAAAGTTGGGTGAAAAATCTAGTAGAATTGTTACTGTGTAACTATCTCCCAGTATTGCTCATTCAGTTCATATGCAATCTGATTGTGAGATTTAAGTTTTGTTCTCATTGCACTTCTAATCAAGACTATTGTGAGAAGTACAATTCCATTGAAATATCCATGAGCTGTTGTTTGAGTGCATTTTTTTTTCTCTATATGTAACATGATTTAAATTTGAGAAGGTCTGCATGTGCAATCAGCGTAGTATATTTTAATGTATGTAATGATTGATGGCAGTCATAGACAGACATAAGAGGATAAAATGTTTCTTTGAACTGTGTGATAAAAGATGACATCTTGCAGAGTTGCAGGGAGCACCATGGTCCATATCAGCAAGTGCCATCTTACACCTCAGGTAAACCCAGCTGATGGCAATGGATGTAAGAAGTAGGACACAAAAAAAAAAATCAGTTGTAGAGTTTTTGTATAGGCTTACTTYAAAAATGATGAGATCTTTTATTGCTGTGTAAGTCATTTAAAATACATTTGGGTGTATACATGCATATATGTAACATTTATCTGTGAATCTTCCTACAAGCGGTATCTTTAATAAGCTTTGTGGAGTGAATTTTGTAGTAAATAATGTTGCCAGGAGCTTTTTATTTCCACCCTAAGAAACAGTAGTTGTTACATGTATGACTTTCTGTATGTGCAGATGAATGATCATCTTGTTATGTATTACCTTGTTGTATGCTATGTTCTCAGTATTTCTTCCTTTTTCAAAACTGGCAGCACTTCTGGGAAGGAAAAGGGAGCTGGCTTTTAAATTAAACTTGCAAACAAATATTGATATTTTATTTAGCTGTTAATTTTTCTTCTTACATTGCTATAAAATAGTAACTGTTTACTGATCTTAGCTTTTATATTTCCTAATGCAGAAAGCATCTCAGCCACTGTAGTGCTGTTGTGCTTGGTGGCCTTGGAGGGAAACAAAGCAGAGTTATTCACTGCCAAAACTTGCAGTAATGCTGTAACCACCACTCTGTTATTTTTTGKTTTTTTTTTCCTTTGAAAATCAAGAGGATTGAATATTGCTCAACTTTATATTTTTTTCCACAGGAAAAATACGAACAAGAGTTGTTGTAAGAAGACCAAGCTACACATGATGAAAAAAACACACACATTCAGGCCCAGATTCCAAGGCATTTCTAAGTCTATATCGAGTAAATTTTAATGATTCTTAAAAGCCTCTCTAAATATAGGTCATAATATTTGAGGAGCAAAACCACTTTTCTAATAGATATCGACTATTTCTGTGGAACAGATGGTAGTCTCAGTGACACCAAAAGAAATCCAAAGTATCCTCTTGAATCAATCGTTGTTTACTTTGGATTTTTCTTTACTCGTTTGAAATGAGGCATTTTCAGATCTTGCACTAGGAATTGTTATGCATTAATTACTGATTTTAAATAGTGCTTAAAAAGAATGCAACATTACAGAAATTCATTTATGTAGAGATGAAGTTCTGACACTCCTTTGGATAATATTAGATAACTATATAGGGATAAACTTTGCTCTGAGTTACGTAAGTGTAAATCTGGATTAGCTCTACTGAAATCAATATCATTTTTGCAGTCTACAATGTCATTTTATGAGTATTTCTGAGAATAAAATGTGGCTTGCATGTTTTTAGATGAAAAATGTAAAAGACTCTAGAAACAACATCTCTTTACTCCCTCATAATCTCACTTAGCTAAATTAAGTAAAGAAAGAGGGTTTTATCTTCTTTAAATAGCTACTTTCATTTAAGTCAAACTGGTTTTATAAGCATTGAGTCTCAGTGAAACAGCTTTTTTACTTCTTTCTTTATTACATAAATTCTTTTTGTATTACAGAATAATTCCCCCATATGAAAATTTATTTTTGGTTGCCTAATCATTGCATTTTCATAGTTTCTGAATAACTCACAAAAGTGTTGCACTAAATTTCATGTGTGACTGCTCTCTCCTACCCCCTACCTCCAAATCAAAGTATTTCGAACACATTTCCATTAATTTCCATCACTGTTTCGTTCATTCTATTATCAAACAGCAGGAAGTAGGCAAAGGATAATAAATAGTCTGCTCTTCTTATGTAAGACAGCCTATAATAAAACTAATAATGGTAGATTAACTTTTATCTTGCATTTATTCTTCCCCATCCGCTTCCAAACATTTTCTTCTTTCATTTGGTTACATGCTGTAGCTTGTCTATCACTTTGATTTTAAACTCTTTTTAAGACAGCTGCATAAATGTAGAAGAATACCTTGGATTCCAGAGATTTCCACCTTCTCACCACAGTCAAGTTTTGACCTGTGTCAAAGACATGACCGTAAAAGTTTCCAGAGAACTTGTGCTTTGTAGACTTTTCCAGTCTACAGCATCMTTAGTAAACACAGATATTTTTATTCTTTGTACACAATACTGAAATTTAGCCTTTTGCATTCAAATAAGAGACGTCCAGCCACATTTTTTAAACCTTCTCGAAAGTCCATGTGCAGCTGAAGTATTGGGAGCTGCTACACTCAGTGATTGAGCCCAGTGCCAACAAAAATCTGATCTATTTCAACTATGTGTTGTCAATCTACAGGAAATTGTGAATATTGCTATATTCATTACTGTATTATCTTTTCCTTTCTAACATACCAGCTAGTCACTAATGATTCATTTAGCGGCTAATTACTAAAATAGAGTTTATTTTTCTCACTTTTAGTAAATGATAAGGTTGATAAGTGATAAGTTGAATATTTTACTGAAACAGATCTTTTTATCATTTTGTAATATGACTTTTTTTGAAAGATAAATTTGAAGAAATTATAGCAATAAAATTTATCCTTGAAATAATATATAACCTTGTGGCATGCATAAACTGTCACAAGTAACCCCTTTTAAACACTTCAAAACATAGCTGCTTATGGCTGGTGCTGTTTTATGTTGAAGAGCAACCCAGTTGTCACTCAATATGTCATATTTTTCTAGGGAGATAATGAGAATGAATGGCATATACATTAAACTTTATCATCTCAAAGGATKTTTTTTCTGTGTATGAAAATGTAGAATGTAAAAAAAAAAAATAAATAAAGAGGTTCGTATGTAAAACATGGCAGTCCTGAGCAAAAGCAATGCTAAATATTGGCATTCAATGTACACTGTGGGAAAGACAAAAAAAAAGTTCTTGCTGAGGAAATGTCCATATGAAAATCTTTCTGTTGATAGAGGAGGAGGAGGAAAAAATTAACATCAATATTAAAGTTCAATTGGGTTGGATCAGAATCTTGATGATGCACCTGGGAACAGAATAATGTAAATCACTGCAGGTATAATTATGAAGGTAATTGCAATGCTGTATAAGTAGTACCAAAAAAAAAAAAAATTAAAAAATTGCATAGCAAATAAAATCACAAGCAGCCAAAAGACAAAAAGTTTTGATAAATGGTTCATTTAGACCTGCAGTGCTGTGTGGGCAAAATTGGATTGCAATCATAGCCATTTCAAAAATGAAAACATTAAGAGAAAAGGAAATTGGACAGAAATGGCATGGAAATTACAGCCTTTGATCCGTTTTTGAAGAACCTTTTATGAGACATCATCGTGAGTGGGCAGCAAATTCTTTCCAATCTCCTCTTAAAGCCCTCGTGAAAGCTTGGAGACCATGAGACTGAAATGAATGTTTAAGCACAGATTGTGGGAGCGYATCTCTCTCTGCTGACCTTTTTAGCTTTTATAAGCAGCATAAAATTGCACTGAATGTTTAGTGCCATAATATTGAATGTATATCATACATGCAGTTATGTAGAATGTAGCTTAGATACATAGAATAGAGACTATATTTTCTGTAGTAGCACCAGTGTCGCATTCATCTTCTCTTAATAGTTGGGACCTACAGATGGGGCACAACTACAGGTTGTTTTCAGAGATGTTAGATAGAAGTGCAGGTGTCTTTGGCAGCATATGATTTTGAAGGCTCACTTCGTGTGGGCTGATTGTCTCTCTCCAAACTTACCCAAGTTATATTCCTGAGGAAGGCTCTATCTTTTTCTTCTTAATAATGTATAGTTTCGAACCTTCTGGGTTATCTTTCTGTCTTAAGGGGATTATCATATCCTTTGATATAGGCAGTAAATGTATAATTTCAGTATATGTTCAGAGAAAAGGAGTAAATTGTTAACATGAATAATATTCTGTAATTGCCAAAGTGTAGCCCAGCTCAGCATTAGCTAAAATTAGATTAAGCTCTGAGGCTATAAAACAAAGAAGATCATAGACTTGTTCCATCACTATTAAAATATCTGTAATTCTGTTGTAAAACATTAACGTATGGATGTATTTGGCTTGGTTCCTTATTAAATTCCAGTAATTAAAATCAAAATACTTTGGGTTAGCTGTCCTGTTCTCTAAAATCTGAGCAATTATCTTTCAGGTAATTGGTCAGATTAGTTACTGTACATAAATGTTCTCTTAGATTATTGTCAGTAGCAAGAAATATGTTACATCCTGATTTGAAGGATCAGGAATGCTGTCACATAAAAGAATAAGCACAGTATTTTACATTTCAGTAAACAACAGCTGGATTCTTCCAGAAGTGCTGCTTAAATCAGATTCAAGCTGCCTGAAGCAAAATCCCTGTTTGTTTTCCTTTTTTTTTTTTTTATTTGACTTGACTGGGTTCTGTTTTCATTAACATTTTCTATCTGACCTTTCGAATTAGAGAACTTTTTTATTCTGCAGAAAAGTCAAGTTTTCCTGGAATTGGTGAAATTTGGGATCTGTTTTTTGACTTTTTTTTTAGCCTTATTAAGGTGGAATATACTGACCAGTATATTCAAATGGAGTTTATAGGGAAAACAAATGTAAAAAAGTAGTAAAAAATGTATTTTGATTTGTAGACTATTTGTTTTACTTTTTATCTTCCGACTGGATTACTAAAGGGGAGGTGAAGATGGAGCTCTAGCTTACCCTTGTGCTGCTGCTTTTATTATTATTATTAATCATTTATGTAGTTTATATATAGCTGCTGTTCACATCACAGGCAAATAAAAATGTCATCCATGCCCTGAAGTGTTTGTAATCTAAAATTAGACAAAAGAGTAACAAAAGAGATAACAGATAATAGTGATTGGCTCAAGGGATGGGAGGGTTGGAAGAATGCATCAGTCTTTTAATTACTGCCCTCTTACCACTTCCAGTTTGCAGTGCCTGATTTTTGCAGAATCACAGAATAGTTGGGGTTGAAAGGGACCTGTGGAGACCTCAGCTGGGTCTAATCCAACTTCCCCAGCTCCAAGCAGGATCAGCTGGCTCAGGGCTGCATCCAGTTGGGTTTTGAGCATCTCCAAGGATGCTCAAGGATCTCCAAGGATGGAGGAGACTCCACAGCCTCTCAGGCCAACCTGTTTCAATGTTCAACCACCATCATAGGGAAGAGGTTTCTGATATTTAGATGGAATTTCAGTTTGTGCCCATTATTGCCTGTCCTGTCACTGGGCACCTCTGGGAAAACCCTGACACCGTCCTCCTCGCTCTACCCACATCAGATACTTACATCCATTGCCAAGATCCCTCAGAGTTTTCTACGCTCCAGGCTAACAGTCCAAGTTTCCTGAGCCTCTCCCATATGAGAGTTGCTCCAAACCCTTAATAATCGTTGTGGTGCTTTGCTGGACTTGCCTCAGTATGTCTGTATCTTTCTTGTTCTGAGGACCCCAGATCTAAAGACAGTGCTCCAGATGTGGTCTCACCAGGGCTGAATTTACAGATTGCCATTAAGTAACAGATGGGATGAGTGGGGGTTGTGATTGGCGTGTGAGTGGCAAACATTTAAGAAAGGTAACAGGAAGAAAGTTTGCAAGAAAGAAGAAGGAAAGAAAAAGTGAAGTCTGAGCAGTGGAACAGAGGAAAGTCAATGAGAGAGAAAGCACAGATAATTGGAAGCAGGAAAATAAAGCAGAAGGATGAGACACATACATTGGTGAGGTGAGTAGGAGGGTGAGGACAGGAGGAAGTAGCTAAAGCCTGACAAAAAGTTAATTGAAGTCAGTGGGAATCATGGTTAGAGAACAGGTTGTACAAGTGGCAGGATGCTAGAAATAAGACAGACCCTTGTGAAGACTTCACATTTCCAAATGTTCAGCCACAGCAAGTGTGTCTGGGGCTTTGAGCTTGTTTTCTTGGGTTGGTGGTTGATGGCAGCTCAATGGGATGAGCTTACAAGAGGAATCAGGAATAGTAACAGCTGTATCAGGAGGAAATTCTAACTTACAGATGTCATTCTTTTGGGGAAGAAAAATCTGCCCTATTGTGGCTGAGAAGTCAATTGTTCGGATGCTGCAAAGAGTATATATATGAGTATATATAGTGAATATATCTCTTCAGAGCACAAAAAAAGCTGCATGAAATGAAAACAGGGCCAAAGGGATATTTCTAATTCCCAAGTTCTCACTGGGAAGATAAAAGCCAAGCTTTTATATACTGCTTAAATTATACACGTCTTTTACTGAGCCACTGAACTCTTAAGAAACTTRAATGGTTTTAATAAGGGTAGCACCAGGTTAGTAATGGGTTTATTGTTTAGGAACTGCACCACATAGCTAGTGTAGGGCCTAGCCCTGAAGACTGGCAGGGCACGGGCTGTAGCCCCCTTTYGTGGGATTGTTGGCTTTTTAAGTATTTCCGTCTCTGTTTTTATTTTTGTCTTACTGGACAAAACTTAAAATTCAGTTCTAAAGTGTGAAATATACACCAGCCATTCAGTTTTGCGGCTATAAATTTCTTCAACTCTAGAACTCCAAAAAGGGGTTGATTTCTCTKTCGAAATTTCTGTGTTAAGGAGTGTTGCTGCCGTGGTCATCTCCATGACTAATATAGTAAAATGTCCAGTGAAAACATAGCTCTGTTAGGTGTTTGTGTCCGTGTTAGGTCTCTGTGAAATGCCGTGATAAAAATACCTCAAGCTTCTAGATGCCACATGTTGTAGCACACCTAGGAGCTTTGTGTAATGCATCCAGGCAGTTGGCAAGGCAGGTCTTCTGTAAAATGGAGACAAGTGAAGAGAATGAATTCCAAAGGTTAGGGGCAAATAACATACCTGCCAATAGTAACTCTGCCTCCTTTGCTTCAGATCAAGAGATGGCCTTTTATATCCTTCCTACTGAATCATAATAAAAGTACCATAAGTACAGATGTGCCGGTGTGTGAGAACAGGATCTCTTCTAGAACAAAAGTGCATTAGCTGTAATGGATATTAACATACATTTCCTCTTATAGCAAATAATAGATAAGTGGGAAAAGGGAAAAAGGATTCACAGATAACTAAGGCAATACTATTCAAGCAAGGATTTCATATACTTGTGTAGGATTACGTGCAGTAGGGAATGAGGGAGATTTCGTAACCGTTTCTTATATCTGGGGCTGTAGGAAAGCATGACAGGTTTTGAATACAAAATGTGGAACTGCTTTAGTGATAGCTGAAAACATATAGTGTTTGTGTTGGAAAGGTARGGAAGATGATAGAGACTATGGTCAAATCCTTTCCTTTTTTCAATTCTACCTAAAGTATTGTTTTATGTTAAGGGTTCTTACCTTCTCTTCAAACTTCAAGCAGAAAATAGGGGAAATAGCTTCTATTACTATTCAGCAATATTTGTAAGGCTGGTGAAAGAAAAGCTCATAAAAAGGTATTTCTGAAGTCTTAACATACTGACTTTTTCATCACCATAGCAGGTGGTCATTTTCATATAAATGAAACTTGTAAATAGCAACCCACCTTTTTCACATAGATGCAATAACAGTGAATACTTCGAAAGGCCAACTGTTTGGAAAAGGCTTCTTTTTCATTCTCTCTCTAATCAAATAAAATATATCTTAAAATCTTCTTTCTGTTCATATTTTCTGTTCATAGTCTAAGAACAATAATATATAAAATGGTACTGAACTGCTTTGTATTTTTTCTCRTATTCTTTCCACTTTTTTCTTCTTTACAGATGTAACTAAAGCTATATATTAACTCTTCACTAAAGTGATACTTACAGCTTAACCCAAAGTGAAATTTACTTTTTCTRTCCGCATGTATGTAAAATACATTTAGGTTTCTCACAGGCTGATACTTACCATTGCTGTGCGCTTCCCTTTCCTCGCTTATATGTTCATAAAATTCACCCTATTATTTGGGTAATCATTACTTTCCAGTTTGCTGTCTTCTGGGAAACAAATCACAGTGCTGTGCATGGCGCCTCATAAACTTGCCAATCACCAACCTAGTAGAGTTCATCCTACTTAATTTCAGATATTTAAACCCTAGGCATCCCATGAAAACATTAAAAAAAAAAAAAANAAAAAAAAAAAAAAAAAAAAAAAAAAAAAAAAAAAAAAAAAAAAGATGAAATCCTACACACTTTCCTCTGAAGGTGTCCCTTTCTCTCCTTTCTCTATTCTCTCTCTAGTCAGGTATTGGCTTAAACTTGGTATCTAAAGGCAAGTGAGACAAATCCTATTCTGCAGGTCTTCTGTGCCCCAGGAGTTCCAGCTAAAGCACTAATCTGTTTAAAGATTATTAGTTATATGAAAAAGAACCAACGCAAGTACTGATTACTGATGATGCTGGTATTATGTGCTTGAATTATATTGCAAAAGTTCGTAGTATTTTATGGAGTCCATAAAAGTTGAAGCGATATTTCCAAGTAAAATGAAATGCTTCTTGGAAAAGCATCCAAGACAGCTTGACAACATTTTAAACAGCAATTCTTAAGTATTGCTCGGGGGGAGAAGAAACACAGCTTATCTTAGAAGTGCAGTATTTAACCTGTATGCCTCTGGGACCAACAATGAAAGTAAATACTGCTCCTAGTGGGATTTCCTAGTAGAACAATATCTAAAGAAATCATTCCCCAAGATAAATTTACAAAGATAAATTTATGTTATTGGTATAACCACGAGGAAGCACTGTCTTCACTCAGGAATAACACTGCTCTCTCCAACTCTTTAGGTTCTACAGAAGAAAAGCAGATAAAATAGCATGAAGAGTTTACACAAAGTTGGTCAATGTAACTGGGAGTTCATCTGACTCTTCCTATCCATCCTGGTGTCCAGAAACCTGCTGCCAAAGATGGCAATTTAAGTCTTTCTCACTTCCATTTTAAACACAGCTGTAGGACGCTTCCTCCATGAATATCCATTCTGTTGCACTTACCTTGGTGGGAAAGGTTTCTCAAGCTGTATATATCTGCTGGGCTTTGTTCAAGGTGGCCAATATACATAATAATTAAAATTCTGTTTCCCTGTATAATCCACTGTGATTGAAATTGCTCACCCCRAGCTAGGCTAGCTTCTATCCTAAGCACACTGGCACATTAGCACATTGCAAAACAGAAAAGTTAGCCCAAGTTCATGATGGTTTAGTGATTACTTTGATGCACGGTTCATATCTTTTCAAAATTACTGTTCTTAAGCTCAACCGCTGATGGAAAATATGTATTCATTAATTAGTACAAGGACTGATAAGCATATTAAATCAGGCACATTATTTTGTGCATATAAATTATGATATTACAGAAGAAAGGTTGTTGAGCTGGACATACAAGTGCTAATACTGCTGATAGTGATTTGTAAAACAATTTTAATCATGAAAAGATGTTGAAGTTTATTATAAAAGGCRGTTTCAGAAGTAAGCAGTAAATAATCTTCCTTTTTTTCTGTTTTCACCCTTCCTCATCATATACCACTCTCATTTTTTTGCAACAGCTCTATTTGTACTGTTGCAGCATGAGCTTCTGCATCCAAGTCCTCCATGCTGACCCTAAATAAAGATTCTGGAATTTCATTTGAGATATTTTGGGGGCCTTGTCTTCAGAGGCATGAATGTGCTTGTTAGAGTGTCTGTGCAAGGGAAGACCGAGATAATTCCATTTTGCAGTTTCTCACCACAGACAGAGCGTGTAAATCTATTAGGCTTTCCAGTTAAATAACCCATAAACTGTTACTTGAACTACAGAGATAACTGTAAGTTTCTCATTCCTCTCACAAAAAGATTTACTTGAAATCTAAGCCATAGGCAGATTTTAATATTGTATTAACACCATTTCACATGATTCCTAAGTCAAATCTTTCAAACCTTTCTACAGGAGTGTAAAATAATATTGATATGTCATTAAAGAACAATATAACTAATTTGTATGAAGGGCTTTGAGTGGAAGTGGTTTTGTTAAAATTAACAGACAAATATGTCTGTTCATATCATTTACATGTTTACACAATTTTCAACTCAAACCGCATGTAGAATATTTTGCAGAAAACACCATGTTTACTTCATGGAAAGTCTGCCTGCATAAGGATTGTTGCCTCATGTTCTCTATACACAACAAGTGCTACTTAAATAAAGCTGTCTATCCTGAGTTTCTAAAAGCAAATACACAAACCTGCAAGATCTGGAAGCTGCCTGAGTAAAGCACCTGCTTTGCAGTGGTGGTGGGAAGCCAAGCTGCCATTAATCTGAAGCACTTACATGTGTGCAGCAGCTCTAAATATTACGTCCTTTGCTTATGTCCCTGTTCTTTGGCAGAATCATTTTTCAGGTATCAGTTTAGGCTTATGTTCCATAAGCACCTCTCCTTAGTAAACATCATGAAATGCCAAGCTGGTGAATCAGTTCAGCTGGGGCGTGAAACACTGTAGTCTAGAAATTCCATGTCTGAGGATAGCATCTACCTTCCTTCCCGACAGAAGGTTTGTACTAGAAGAGAAATATTAATACCCCAGAACAGCCAGCTTGAAGATTAGATATTTTGTATTTTGGGGTATTCTTTATTATGTTAAAAATCATGTTAAACTGATTAAAATATATCTTTAATTTAAAATATTTGAGTAACGAGCATGGATAATTCACCTAGTATTTCAGAAGTGATAACATATTTGGGAATTTTTTGTTTTCTTTATATCGTGCCTATTTTCATTTCATATTGCCTGTGGTTTTTTGAAAACTGTAAATAATTTAGAGATGTCCTAGATTTAGAAAATGAAGCTTTAAAAATCTATGGTTTAAAGTGTGTCTGGGAAATACACATTATTCTAGGTAATTTTTTTATCTTGCTTTCCTATAGAAAGATGATTTGAGCAATGGCAAGAAATGACTCTCACTTCAGTAATTACAAAGATTTAGAAGATATTTTAATGGAAACAATAATTAAGGACATGGATGTAATGGAAGCCCATGTGTAACTACCAAAGACAGAGCATGCCAGACTAAACTGATGATGTTCTTTGTTGAAATAACTCTCTTCTCTTACACAGAAATTTCTGTAGAGTTTATCTGTATGGAGTTTATTGCATTTAATATATTTATACTGTAACTCTATTCAAAAGCTGTAAAGTGATTAACGAACTGGCAGAAGGAGAAGACATTATGGCTTTGTTGAAAGTTATTAGATGGAAGGATGTTATTAGTACAGTTCTTAGAGGAATTTAAAGTCTTGGATCAATATTATTCATTTAACAACTTGCTCTAGAAATCTAGTCAGGAAAAGAAAGATATTTGCTGATGATGCTTATTTTAAAAGTGTTGGCAGCTTGTGGGAGGACTGAGATATCATTCAGGAAGAGGGTTGTGATTAAGGAGAAGATTATTGGGAATTGGTGGCATTTATAACTACAAAAGGAAGGGCAATCAATAACAAAAAAAAAAAATTTCCATGTCTGGGATCTCATCCCTTGAAAGCGACAGAGTAGAAGATCAGGTCACTAAASACATCTCTGTGCAAAACTGAAAGATTCCTAGGAATGACCAGGCAAAGTATTGAGGAAAATTAGAGTGTTACTTTAATATTAAAGATATGGGTAAAATTCTAGTTGCAATATTGTGTACAGCTCTCACCATCAACCATCAATAGCAAATAAATTCATAAGCAGAAAAGAGCAGTTGCAGAGGCGGGTTATTAAAATAGTGAAAGAAGGGGGAAATGCTTTGCCTAGATAAGATCAGATAATGATCAGACATCTGTCAAGGCTGCCTTCATAGAAAAGGGTTGGACAAGTTGCCCAGAGGTGCCAGCACAGCCTGGAAAATAAGTTTCAGAAGACCTCAGGTAGAAAACAGACATCTGATGTGTTTGAATCCCTGTGCTGAGTTTTCTGTGTTCGTTAATATCCTTTAATGCCAGTTCTTGCAAACCCTCCACAAACTTGTGTTTGTTTTTGTGATTAAGCAGCATCTTGATGGTCTGTCATTTTAGCAGCTGCCACCAGTGAACAGTATTTTCACATAGTGTCTTACCAAGATATTCAGCATCAACTAAAACATCAATTAGTGACCTACCAAACATCASAAGAATTTTCTGTGATTAATCATTTCTATTATATGATTTAATCTAAAATCCTAGACTAGCATTTCAAAGACTGGTTGATTCTTTTTGTRATTTCAGTAATGGTGCAAATCCACATAACTTCATTAGCAAAAGGATGCCAACAGAAAATCCCTGACAGGTCAGATTTACTCTTTCTAAGTCCGAAGTGCTCTTTGGCTTGACAGTATTATTTCAGTATTTTTGTAAGAGGTGAACAGTACAGCATTCAGTTAAGTGATCCAGGCAAAAACTGCATTACTGTTTGTGGAAATACATTTTAGAATAATGTCATGTTATTTTGAAATATGGGACCAGACTTTGGAGGAAGAGGTAGTCCTGTAATTCATTTGTGTAGATATTTACATTGAGCAGGGCCTCTTCCCTATTATTTGTTGTTGAAGATTGCTCGATATTACAAACTCAATATGAATCACATCATTGTGCAGCTTTGGAAATGCCACATATGAGTCAATATTTGTGGTGTTAATCGGTACAACTCAAGCCAAATTTTCTTCTATCAGGGCAAATACTTCTGAAAAAGGGTTGAAATCCTGCTGGCATGAAAGGCTATATCAGACTGGATTACTTGGACTAGTCTTTGCTGGGGAGATGCTGCTGGATAAAGGACAAGGAAAACAGAAAAATAATTAATTTTAAGGAGATAATGGATCCTTGCTCTGCCTTTAGATGGGGAGAGCCAACTGCTATTTAAAATTCTTGCCTTCATCTGCTAATTTGAGTTGGCTTCACAAAACTGATCACGTTATATTAACTGGAGAGTTTCCCCAGTGTTAGGTTCAGAAAGCCAGATCTTCAAAGTTGTATGTAGCAGCACAGCAGTGTTAATATGCACATCACATGAAATGTTCAGGGTGCTATTCTCAGCCATAGCACTAATTTTTCAGCAGATGTTTAATTCATTGAAAATTGCAAATTTGGAAATTACTGCTGATAAAAAAAAAAACCTTTTGTCTGTTAAAGTGACTGGCATTTCATATACGAAGGGTTGCTAGGGGGCTTTCTCTGTTTGGAAAAGATTCAAGCCATTTGCTCTATCAAATCATCTTTTCTCTTGTTCTGATGTGTGTGGAGGCTTCGTTGTCGTTGCCGCATTCAGGAACTGAGGTATATACATATATATATGAGAAATAGATAAAATGAGGATTGTCTGGCCTTACCTAGGCATGCACTGCTATCTGAACTGGCTTGGTACTTTCCTGAAGCCTGCCTTGGAATTTCATTCCTTCCAATTTTCTTCTAAAATATGAAAGGGTTATTTTTCAAACCCTGAAAAATATTGYTAGAACGGTCATTGTTTGGAGTCCTTCTAAACTCTTCATTTCCTTTCAAAATTGGATCTCTTCACTTGTCCTTTATGTGTTGTGACTTCTCAGGCAAAGTCATTTTATTAAGCTTTTAGTGTCATCGAGTTTAACAGCAGCTCAAGACTTCTGCCAAGTCAGTGTTTTGGGACTGAAATTGCCATTGTTTTCCTTTATTGGTTAAAAAAAAAATGTTCAAAGCTGAAGCAAAAATATTCTTATTTTAAATAGAATAAGTAATTATTGTGGCATAATTTGCAGGTTGTATTTTGGCATTTTATTTTATTTTATTTTATTTTATTTTATTTTATTGAGAATAGAGCAAGATGGTTAGAACTCTGAAAGAATCCAGACGATACTTGGTTTATTGTGGTTTATTTCAGTAGCATGGTTTTGAACTGAGAATTCCTTGTGGGAAATAAGGTTTGTATATTGTGAACTTTCTTATTTAATGCTATATTTAGGYTTGCAAGAAGCCTCATGTTTCCAGTGCTAGACATTTTAATGTCTGGGTGCAAAATCTTTTACCCTTGATGAAATGGTATCTAGTATTTCTGTCTATGTAAGGACTATTATTCTCATATTGCTGCACTTCACATTACTATCTAGAGGACTGACTATGGAAAAAACAGTATCACACCCTTGAGTGTTAGCTATATATATATATATAAATGCCTCAGTTAAGCATTAAACCCCTGTTTACCTCCAAGGTCTGAAGACATTTTGCTGCCCTGATACTTGTTACAGAAAACTGAGACATTAGAGATGCTGAAATTTGAAGGTGAGCAAATGTGCTTGCAAGGAAACTGCATCTGAGAGCATTTTCAGATTTGTCTCAGTTTTGCTGCGCTGCTGATTTTGCTTATTTGTTTTTATGTTCCTGCTTTGCCTTTCAGGATAACATTTTTGTTTTATATTGGCACTTACAGAGCTATGGTGGTACAATATTTGGATGTAAAGATACAGGCATGGGTAATCTGGGAATCAGTTTTTCCATAATACTCCGTGTGACACTGATAAAGTCCCTAATTTTCTGTGCTTCCGTTGCCCATACAAAACAGAATATTTCCCTGCTGCCAGGCATCCTATTTTCGCATTCCCCCTCTGGTAAGAGATACTCAGAATAGTTGGCTTAAGGGAACTCAAGACACTCACATAGTTGAAGGTAATCGAGCAAATTCAGAATCTTAAGAAAAGGGAGGATTTGCTGCCTGTTTGTAAATGATTTGTTACATTTATGTACCCTGCCAGTATGAAAAACTCTAGCTGGTTTTGTGTGGGTGGGTATCCCAATGCAAAATAATGAGGGCAAATTTGGATGAATCCTGTAGCAAAGGAGAAGGTACCAGAACAGTCACTTCATGATTTGCCTGAGCATATAATTATTTTGCAAGATCAGGATTCATCTGTCATATCCATCCTTAGGTGGAGGTGGCAAAGCAGGRGAAACAATGGAGCGCAATTTCAAAGAAAATTGTTCTTACAGTAAAATGGAAAACATATAATATGCATATTCAGTGTGGATTAATAATATACATTCTTCAGAGAAAAGCAAAGTGCAAAACTTGCTGTAGTATACAGGCAGAATAAATATATGAAATTTTAAAGAGAGACATYAACTGCAAATGAGAAGTTCCTATTGTGAGATTGTGAGTTGTTGCCTTGAAAATACAAGTGAGAAAAATCAAGGGAGCCTTGTAAGTTAATCAGCAATCAAATGGAAAAGCCAAGCAGCGTGCTTGAAGAAGTCCTTTGCAGTATCACCAGTGAAATCCAGTTACCACCTACCTCTGTTTCCCTACTCAGGCCCTKCCAGAACCCCAGCCTCATTCCTCAAAACGTCAAGGGTAACTTTAACTTTTGGATAGTTGACCCGCACATTCAAAATGATGGTCAGGAATGTATGTGCAGTTGTAAATGGATGAGGAAGCAACAGAGACTTCCAAGCACCAGGTGGCTTGAGCAGGGGCTTGGTGGCTATGGGACACCTTGTGCTGTGGCTGGTGGCTCCGCGTCCACCCCCGATGATCACTGGCTGTGGGAGCGGGAACAGGCYTATTTCAAACTTTGCAGGAAAGGCCTTTGTCAAATCCATCTCAGTGTGAAAAGGGGAATATTATGCTTGATTTTTTTTATTGTTTGTTTTCCATGAGGAGAGGAATTGCTTCCTGTTCGGCACTAGGCAACTTGAGACTGTAGGTCTCAGGCACATACAAACACACTTTCACAGCGCTTTACTGCAGGCTTTGGGTTGGAAGCACTTCAGAGGAATATCTGAACATTCCCATTGGATATTTAAATAATACAGAGTGGAGTTTTTTGTCTAATGTATGTGTACGCGTGTGTGCTTTCACCAACCCCAGTTGTAGCACAGGGATAAGCAGAAGGCATCCCTTTGGAAAGCTCCTGGCTATGTGGGAGTGGGGGCTGTACTGCCAGCAGCTCCTTCCCGTGCCCTTGGTGTGTGCCAAGGCCCTGGCACACGGCAGGACCCTCCGGTGCCGCGGATGCCATCCCCGGCCTGCGCGACCCTCTGGAGCCGCCACCTGCGCTCGGCTCCCTCCCCGCTCCCCTAATTATCTCGTCCGGAGAAACTCCAATATGGCAAAGAGTAATTAACAAAAGAAAACAAAATCTTCCTCCTGTCCTTTCTTTTTCCCTTCCTTCCTTTTTTTTCTCCCTCCTCAGCCTGCTGGGAGCATATCCACAGCCACAGGCTGTGGCTGACCCACTTTACAGAGCGGGCGGCGGGAATGGCACTGCGGGCGCTGATGCCATCTACTGACTGAAGCATCCTTGCCACCAACCTTGCCAGCCTCCCTGGGGTCACAGCGTTAAAACATTCAGGCCTTTCCGCCCACCTCCTCGATTAAATATAAGACGGACTTGAGAATAAAGCAGGTGCTTCAGAAATCAGGAGTTGTTTCTGTCAAGTTCGCTCGACAGCAGCAAGGCAACATCTGCTAAGAAGCCTAAAATAATCTGATGTTAGAAAAGCCTCCCAATAACCTGATTTTTTTTTTTTTTTTGGAATTGCTGACTACCTTCTCTGCCATCGTCTTCAGTGACATTTTGTGCATTCCCAGGATCTCGGAAAATCTGTGCTGATACTGTTTTGCTAAAAATACACTCAGTTAGCGTGGGGGGGAAAGTGCCCCGTCTTTTTCATCTCCAGTGATCTCTTGAAAGAATTTTACCCGACCGTGCTGCCAAGTGSCTGTTTTCCTTTCACAGGTGAGACCGAGTGGTTGAGGTTTGGTACCTCAGTCTGCATTAAAGACATAATCAGTATTAAGTAGGTCTCTGATTTATGGTATCTGCAAATAGCCACTTAAGTCAAAATCTTTTTTTTTTTTTGTGTTTAAATTAACAGATACTAAATTTTATTTTGATAGCTTTAATGCAATATACGAAGAAAATTTGCATTTGAAATAAGATCCTGCTAAAAATCATTCAGTGAGCAGTTGGATTACATATAAGATAGCAGCAGCCTCCAGGTTAATAACAGAGAACATTTTCCCTAATAATGAATAATCACCTCTACASAGTATAAAGCAAATCACTGTGCTCAGCTCTTTTCTTAGACAATTAAATAATAAATCACAGTCTCATTAAAGGAGATGAGCTACTTCAGTATATTTTTAAGCAAGGGGGAGTCACTTGAACTGGTATCACTTTTCAGTGATCTGAAATGTTAACAAAATCCAACTGGTCTTGTAGGGCTTCATAACCTTGTGGAAAGAAATGCTGCCTCCTGTTAAAGCCCACCCTATCTTTTAAAGCCACCATTCACCCAAAGAATTAAATCAGAGGATCTCTCTGTAGTTGGAAGTCAATGCCCGGCTTCAGGCCTTTTTTTGCATTCATATTCCACTTAACCACTCACAAGTAGTCATTTATGAGGAAACAAGGTCCACGGCTAACTTGTAGATAAAGGAACATTATATGATAGGATATGCAATTTTCTCATTATAGATCTTTCTGTTATTTTACTGTAGAAGTTTTTCACGCAGATGAGAACAAATTTTTTATATATATATAATATATAGGGTTGTAATAAAATATTCTGTACTCACTGTTAAGACATTTTTCACYGCTCAAGATTGCAATTGCCAAGTTGGTTTAAAATGTGCAGTCTGTGTTAGTACAGTACAGCTGAGCAGCCTGCGTATTGAATWGCAGAATAAATGCTATCATTTCTGCTTTTCTTTTAATAGCCTAGATTAAAATTCTTTGTAATACACCTGTTGTCATATGAGGGAGATCTAAGTTTTGTTTTCTGTTTGTCATGGATTGTCCTCTTTCGCAAAAATTTACAATATAGCATCTCAGGTGCTTGCTTTTCACTCTGGATGAGCCGTGAGTTTTGGGACAAGGACTCAGACTCCAGGGCCTACGAAAAAGTAAGGTTTACCTAAGACTAGGCAGGACAGTTATAATACTACTGCATTATGCAAGGAGAAGTCTGTACAAACCATGAATTTCAATTTTGTTTCTGTAGAATTTTTAAAGCAGTCAAAGGCTGTGTGATTTTCTATTGCATTTTTATGGTACTGAAATGGTGTCAAAAGTCTTTAGGAGAGGACTTTTTTCTCAGTTATTTTCCACTGATTCTAAGAATAATTATAAATATATAATATATAAATGATAAGTTATATGTCTATTTATGCATATAAATGGTAATTTTATATATATATAAAAGTATTTACAAAGAGTCTGTACTTTATGAGAGTTTTCCTAAGCAGAAAGCATTTTTTGAAGACAGATGAACAATATTTTTCTTGCTTTTGCTAAAGTAAAAATGCTATCTAGTGTTTGCTGAGGATAATATTAAGTTTGGATTTTCTAGCACTGCTGAGATTTATTCCACACTGTTTAGTACATAAAGGCAATAGGATGGGATGGGGGGAGAGGTTTGTTGTTGCACTAGTCATGGGACTGGGACTCTTCTGTTTTTGGAAATTTGAGTAGTTTCTCCAGTCACATTCAAAATTTTTTTTTCATACAAAGGAGTTAGAGCAGAAAATATTGAAGGACTTATTGCAAGAATATATACAGCAGTCTATTGTTTGCTGTATCCAGGTGTTTTTAAGCAAATACTTCACAAACCGTGAGGCATACGCAGGCATTGGGACTTTGTTAGCTCACAGAAAATGGAGTACTGCTTTCAGAAAAAAAAAATGCTTAATATTACGTTGTAATTAGTGGCTGTCTGAGAGAGAGGAAGATTATGCAAGCAGCCCCCAGGAAGATGTTGTATTTGTAAATAGGACGTGAAAGCCCRTTTTGAACTGCTTGATGAAATCTGATGGCGTCCGAGTAACCTTCGTGCCGTCCAAACCGTGGGCCTTGCTTTCCAGAGGCGTGGATTAGAGCGGGATTAGCGCGCGGGCAGGAGGCTGGCAACACAAGTGGGTCACCGGGATCATCCCACATAGCGGGCAGGAGGCAGCGAAACCCCCCTGCGCATCAGAGCCGCCACGGGCCCGGCTGTGATAGCCTGAGAGCAGCCTCGGGCACGCTGCGGTCGGCGTCCGCGGATGGTGTCACGCAATGTCCTGCCCTGTAGTTTGGGGAGAAAATTCCCCATTGCGGTCGTCTCTCTCTCCTGGGGGCTCTGCAGCGCTGCCTGCCAAGAAACAAGAGGCCAGGATCTTCCTTAGACTTTCTGGTTGACAAGGTATTAGAGGTGGGCCTGAAATTCCAGAAGATGTCAAAAATAAACAGTGATTTGTCTGTATTTCAGTTTGTAGTTATATAACCCAGCGTGTTTACCCAAATGGTATTTTGCAGTAGGGAGAATCAGAATAAACTTAACATTTTTTTTAAAATTGGAAGATCTGTGGAACATATTCCAAGGTGACAATTAGTACACGTCAACTAAATGAGACAGTTCCAGCATTGTGTCCTTTTTATTTATTTATTCATTCCTTTCGCTTCTAACTTTCCTTCTTGTGACCTTCCTTGAGTGACTCTTCTGTGGCCTCTTTTTTCCCCTCTTCTCTATCTCATCTTTCCCCTTCTCATCTGCTTACTCCCACTGTTCTTCTCCTTTCATTTTCCCATTCTGTGGCCTGAATTGCACTCAACAGTTACCCCGTCTGTCCCTCACCTTCAGCCATGACTATTTTATTACCTCAAGCACTTTTTAATAGCTGCTTCTTCCTCCTTTAATAGGTGCCCCTTTCAGGATTTCCTCTTCCTTCCCACCACAGGCCTTTTGAGGTTATCCTTTTCCCAGCAGATCTGTCTCCTCCCCTTTGGCATTACTGAATTCCCTCTGCAGTAGCAAGAACAGGGGCAGACAGACACTAATTCCATCCCCAGGCTGCATCACCTGTAAGCGAAGGCGAAGGGAAACTTGCAGCTGAGTTTAGCCCTGGCTTTTCTTTCCCCTCTTGGTGCTGCTGGCATCAGGGGAGGGAGCTGACTTCAGAAGACTGAAATGCCAGTTGCAAACATCAATGAAGGTCAAAGAGGAAAACAGCACTCGCCCTTTTAAATGCTCTCTGGGTGTAAATGTTAAAATTGAGCTCTGTGAGGTACAGAGTTGGGGGATTTAGAGATCATGGCCATTACTATTTAATTAGTTATTTCTCTTACCGTAAGTTGAGATCTGCTTTTGCTCTTTCTGGCATTTGATTGCTACACTCCCCAGGCTTCCTAGCCAAAGTTTGTTAATAAATATTACATAACAGCAGATGGGGTATGATGTCCTCTGGTGGGGTGCACGGAATATAGAAATACTTCATTAACCACTTATTTGTCTAAGTCAGGTCTTCATTTATTTTGTGTATGTTGTGTGCTCTTAGTGTGCCTCTTTTTCCTCCTCCTGTGGAGGAAGAGAACAGTGAGGAAAAACCTCTCTGGCTTGTCAGAGTCCCAAAAGCCTCATTTGACCAAATCTCTTCTACATGTTCTCTGCCCTTGTATGAGGAATACTGTATGTGGCCTGATGTAGGCATCCTAAATAGTCACTTGGAAACCTTAATTAAAAGATTTAGGTTTGGTTGGGTTTAATTTTTTTTTCTGTTTGGGTGGGATCTTTTTGTGTTTTGTTGTTGTTTTCAATCAATTCATCATGATAAAAAGAAAGATGTGGTTAGGRCACAAAATTATGGAAGGTATAAAATTATTCTTTAACTTTGAATTATTGTTTCCCATTCTGTAGCTCTCATGTCCACAACCTCTTCTCAATGCCAGGATCCTGAGGTGCCAAAAGCAGGCACTGGGAAGGGATTCAGTAAGCAGGGCCTAAAATAACGCTTAAAAAATAGGTGTATAATGGAGAGAGGACAAAGATGATCATAGGTAGCAGCTGCACAAGGCAAAACTGTATTTCACAGTAATTGTGCTGGGCTATTTGTGTCATCATAGGCTCAGTGCTATCCAAGATGCTCTCAGTACCTCTCTTACTTTCCTTTGAGATACTCTATCAATCTCTTGTCAATGACAGCAGGTGCTCTCAGGACTAGTAGGATGTATCTAGAGTAAGGAGAGAGTGCTGAAAAATAGAAAAATGTCTAATAAAATCATCAGAGGACTGGATAACCAGAATTTTACAAAAAGTAAGAGAACAAACTTACCAAATTAAGAAAAAGAAGAATGAGAAGAATATTGAAAAATATTATTGATAAAACTACTTGCAAGAGCAAAATATTACAGAAACCAAAAGAAAGGCCTGGCTAAGCTTAGGCTGGAAATTAAAGGAAGGTTTCCAATGATTAGAACAACAACCAAGATTCAGGAAGTATCTTTCTGTAAGAGTTGGAGAAGAAACAACCTGAACTCTATTTAAGAGCAATTTTGACAAATTTCAAAAACTTTGTCTACTTAAAGTAGTAGCATACTGGAGCCTCTGGCTATACTTACGCCTTATTTCCCAGCTAGCTTTCACTTTAGGCTACATTCTTCAAACACTGAAGCTTTTTTTTTTTTTTAATTTTAGTTTTGATACTATTTCAGAGCATTTTTCCAAAATGTCTTTTTTTCAGCTCACATGAATCATCACTTAAAAAGAGTCTTCTGGGGAACGTTTTTGGGGGAAGTCTGTTTTTTTTCAGGAAAGCACACATTTAACCCTTTTCATTTCACCCTCAGCAATTTTCACAATTGTTTTAGGTTTTCTTATGGATAAGTGAGAGGAGCAGGGTTCTACCAGCATTCTGGAGCTGGTACAGAAATGGACAGCTTTTTATAGAAAYGCAAAAAAAAAAAGAAAAAAAATGCTGATCCATAGCATCCTGACCATCTAACACAATAGATTGAGCCCTTTGAGCATGGGAACTGTGAACTCAGCTTTCACAACTCTGAGATGATCCTTCTTGAAAACAGAGGTTTTCCGAATGTGGTTTTTTTTTTCTTTTGTGCCTTGGAATAATTAGGATGAACATTGGTTGAGCCTATGCACGTAGTCAATGAGAAGCCATGTTCAAAARTGCGTGTTTTATTTCTAGGCTGTATCTAACAATCTCTAAACTGTAGCTCCAGGACATGACCCTGTTTTGTCTGTTGTTGTCACTGGGTTGCCCTTAATTATATTGATATATTCAGAGACTTCCTGTATTTAAAAGACTAAAATGCTGCATCATATTTTGCTCCTATGTTTTCCTTCCATTTGCATTTCTTAAAATGCCTTGGAATTTTGTCACAGTGCCTTCATGCATATGCATCACATGCCACTGCAGAAGACAGAACTCTTTTATTTTTAGAACTTATGAAAAATGCATCCAAACTTCAAAGATGAATTAGAAATCAAGTTTTCTGATTAGATATTTTGGGATTCAAATCATATGAGACCACTGGAACGCAGACAATAAAAAGGCTGCTATTAATGTATCTTTACAGAGAAAAATAATAGATTTTGCATAAATCCCAAGCAGGCTTCTAAGCATCCAGGAGACAAGAAATACATGAAGCTAAAATACATGTGAAGCTAAAATGACACTTAGACTGCCTGCAGTTTTTAGCTYGCAATCGTTTTAGCATGATTGGCTATTGTTTTTGGCTGATACAACACAAAGCATGTGAAGTGTCCTGGAATAATCCGTGTTCTATATATAATTCACTGAAACACAAACAGAATGCCATAGTGTAACGTTTGAAAGATTTCAGTAAGCATTATTTGCAGGGATAGATTAAATTGCAGGATTTAGCCGCTTTACTAATGCATTTGTAATGAATGTGACATTATTACATAACACAGTCTTTACTGTAAATATGTATTTTAGCACCAGGTGAAACACCACTCTCAGTATTTGCAAAGTTGGAARTGTTCTATTAATTTTCAGCTGTCAGAAAATTACAAATATAAATTCTTTACAAGTGAATGATTTTAATTAAGAATTTAACATGTTAAACAAATAGCACAGCCCGTTATTAATCTGTGCTTATGAAATTTGGCAGTATTTTATATTACAAATATTTCATCTGACTTTTCAAAAATAAATTCTATAGATGCTGTTGTGAAACCTGTTATAAGGCTATGGGAGTGAGATAGTGAGCTAGCAGTATAGAAAATGCAAGAGAAAAAAAAAATGTGAGGCTGCCGTATTTGTGAAGCTCGTGAGGTCTTTGAGCTCTGTCCGATGCCTAGAGCTTGTGAAATTCATAAGCTTCCCCATTTGAAAGGGATTCGCTCCTCCAGTGATTTAKTAGAAAGTATCTCTCCCGTGCTTAGGAACTGAGGGCACAAAAAGCCCCCCTGTGCAGCTGACAAGCTGTGCAGCAGAACAAAGGTGTCAAAACAGAACCTGCTTCAGTATTTTAGTTTTTACCAAGAAAGTTTTTGGTGGTCCAAACCCTTTCTCTTTGGGCCAGTTCATTAACAAGTAGCTGGCTGTCTGCCCAGAGCTATGCCCATTTACAAAACCTGTGTATTAACTGTCATATTTAATTAGTTCTCATTCACAGTTCTTGCAGTCCCTCCCAAAGTAGTAAAGGTTCTGCATGCATGAAAGTCATACTTTTAACTACTTAKAGCAAATTCTCTGTAAACAGCAAAATACAGCTCTACTGTAAACATTCAAATTTGCTACCTTCTGTGAGTGCAACCTTGATTTGCACTCGCCAAGTTTTGTCTTCAGACATTTAAAATAAGAATCAATAGTATTACTGAGTGAYTATTAGAAAGTCAGACATTGTTTTCAAACATTATATATTCCTCTTTCATCTTGTTTATATCCATACCCAATATGGATATAGAGTGGCACAGTAGCAGCAAACAATAAAACAAAGCAAAAGGATTCCACTCCAGAGAATAGGAAAGGAAAGTTTCGTTCAAATGAAATGGTGATAGGCAGGAAAATATGAAAATAGTCATGTAGCTGGCCTCGAGCATAGTAGGAAGGGATGGTGACCATTAAAATGACTTCAAAACTTATCAAGATGTGATGTGGAACTCTAAAGTGGTAGAAGCAGCTATTACAACTGTAGTGGATTGTGGTGTTTAACTTACAGGCTTTTTGAGCATTATAGCCAGTTTGGTATAATTAAATGATTGTGAGTTGGATGTTTCCCATATTGACAGAGCCTTAATATGATTCATAAATAGTGTGTAAAGTACGCAACAGAAATGCAGTAGATGCTTTAATATGACCAAGCACAGATTCATGTTTAGGAGTATTCAGATCTATAAAGATTTACAGTACCAGATAACAGCCTATATTCCAGCCAGGTTAGTAGCCATCCCACATGATATGTGGCACCTGGCAGCGTTTGGAATAAGATGCTTCAAAAAGACATGCAAGAAACCTTAAAACAGTTTCRTGGGGAGTAATGTGTCATACAGGAAATTTCTCAACCTCTATTGCTCAGAGGTCCATAAGTGCACAAAGGAATGAGATCTTGTAGCTTTCCAAAGGTTGAGGGGGTACTTTAAGCAGAGACAATTTAGTCTGTGAGAGAAGACTTTGTAGGTCACCTAACATTTCACTTCCCCAACGGTATATTTGATGTCTCTCTGTTTACACGAAATACTTCTTTTTCAATTATTCTCATGGCTCAGGAGAGAGGGTTCTTGATTTTGTGTGCCTAGAATATACAATCGAGGGAACTTACTAAATTATAAAGCCTAAAGAGTTTAGTGAGATTTTTATTAACAAAAGTTCTAAATTGATCCTGATAGGTGCCCAAAATAAATTTTATTTCACCTCTTCAGTGCCAGTTWCCATTTGACAGGCTCAAAATATAGCCAGAGAAGTTTTACACAGTGTCATTATGGTACAATGCACAATGAGAAACACATGTTTGCTAAAAATAGGCCTTTGTTTTCTGAACTATTTTAATGAATTTTCTCACACAAGTTTTTTAACAGTTCAGTGTTTCAATGAGACATTTTAAATTAAGATTTCCATCACTCCTAAGCAGTTGTGATTTATGAAAAAGATCTGAAAATATCTGATTATTATTCAAACCAGCTATGCTAAATAGATAAATTTATTTGCACCCATCGAAGTGTTAAGCTATTGAAGCTAAGTTTCACAAACTGAACCATTTCCTTAGCCCACTGGATAAACACAGAATATCAGCATCTGTAAATGCATTCTATCAGATATTTACTTTGCACCATAATTAGTGCACTTCACTGCTTTCTTAGATTCTAGAAGGACAGTCCCTGCATCAAGGACTGTCTAAAATCTTGTCCTCTATCACTGCTACTGCACAGACTGAATCCCACCTGTGTAGCTACATTATATGCTAGAGAAGAGGCAGGTTTGCTGGTGGAGGTGTACACCTTTATGAAATAAGAAAACGCAGCTGACAAAAACTGCCTTCCATTGGAATGACTACACACCTTAGCAGTTCTGCTGGCATATCTGCACTGCAAAGATCTGCTGGGGAAGCTGTGGCTACGTTAGATAAGCAATAAAGGATAAAGAGAACAGAGAAAGGAAGGGGCAGATGAAGAAGAGAAGAGTTTAAAGCAAGAAAGGGTCCTGCCGCATTGCAAGAGAACTGTGAAGATCTGGGAGGAGATTTTTGGAAAGGCATAAATAATAGCTGTATTTAAATGTCTCTTTCTGCCTCTGAAAATCTGTCCTATTAATATTATACACAGTAAGGAGTTGAAGAATAGGGGACAGGAGTGAGAACGTGTTTGGGGAGGGATCTGAAGAGACTGGCTGAAGATGGTTAATGAAGTGGCAAAATGGAATTCCTGTGGTAGCATGAACAACACATCAGGATAAGGGAAAAAAAGATCATAGAAGAAAATCAAGAGCAAAGGGGAGAGTTGTGGTGCTCATCTTAAGTCACCATATAAGGGAGAAGTGGAAACCAAGTCTTCAGAAAGGCCCAAGTAGTTTTTCTGAAAAGACTTTGGTGCAGGTTATGCTGGGATATCTGATGTGGACAAGGTGAGTGCTGGGTTGAAAAGTACAAATCCAAAGGCTTCTGAGGTAACTTCTGAGAGCTCGAGATTATAACTTCTGCACTTCTATCAGATTATGATTTCTGCACCCTTGTGAGCCAGCCAGAGGTGGGTTCCCTCTGCAGCGAGCACTGTGCTGCAGCCCAGCTCCCTCAGCTGCAGGGTCTCACCACACAGCTCTCACTCTGAATCCACCCACTCCGTGCAGAGGAAAAGCCAGCACTTCTTGAGCTGTTCCCATGTCACAGGCGGCAAGTATTTTCTGGAAGGTTGCAGCATCACAGCTTGCTTTGGTTAAGTTGTGCTGAAGGGCTGCATAACCTCCTTGGGTTTTGTTCCTTACACTGTCCCCTAATAATTATAAACTCATGGGACTGGAATGCAGGGTAAACACCTAATTAGCRAAGCCAAGCTTTAATCAGGATTCTGCAGGCTCAAAGAGTAATAAACGATTGAGCAAAGGAAAAAGGAAGAGAAAAAGCAGCTTTACACCACCCATTTTTGGCTCAAGTTCTACTTTGCAGGCAGGCACAGTGCTTCTGCCACCCGCCTGCTTCCTACCTTCTTAAACTAAAGTTATGGCCTCCAATTTATGTCCATTATCTACCTCGGCTATAAGCCAGTGGCGGGGTGATATTGCAGTTCTTTCCTCTTTAGCATTCCTTCTGTAAGAGCTGACAGTGTTTCACGGAGATGACACTCGTGCTCTTTGGAGACACCCAGCTGCCACTATATTTTCTCCCATCCCAGTGGTGTATTTTGGCAGTAGATTTCCTTTGCAGCTGTGACTGCAATTTGCATTTGGAGAGTATTGCCTTAGAAAGAGAAGGTATTTAACAGAGCTAACAATTATTGTTTTCATAAGCTTGGAAAGGTGATGAAAATTCCCGTCACTGCTTGAGCTCGTGGTTTAAAAACAAATATCACCGGTTGCCTCTCTCTCCTGCTGTGGCTGCTGAGAGCAGCTCAAGCACAGATGCCACCTTCGCCCGTGTTTCAGTAGGAAGAGACTTTTGATGGAGATTTACTTCCCAGCCTGAATCCTGGGTTATTCAACACTTCAAGGACTACCTGGCTATGCATGAGAAGGGCAAGGAACTTACCCTTGTCTTAACCTCTGTGGGGTAACCTGCTCCTTCTGCAAACTTGGAATTGTTATTTTTATAGTGGGTAAAGGATGTGAGAAAAAAAAGTACTACTTATTGTGTTAGAAGGATCAGATGCTACACTTTTCTATTTGGGGAAAAAGGCCTTTAGTGTGTGTTTAAAGAATTTTGAATTATCCTATGTAAATTATTGAGTAGCAAAACTGTGAGCAGAATGAAGTTCAAAGTTATTTTATTTCAAGTTTTTATCTTTTTTTTTTTTTGCTAGTGATTAATAATAAACAAGAAGTATAAGCTTATAATTAAAGTTTTAGTAATTACTGCTTGGTTTAAAATGACCTTGAAGTGGCATTCTTCTTTTTATCTTTTTTTTTTTTTTTCCTTTGCTAATATGCACTCCGGCAAGGCTAATTCCCTTTCCTTTCTCCAAGAGCTTTGTTGGAGAGAAGACAAAACTTTGGCTTTCCTGTCCTCATATTTATAATAATCTTCTTCTTGTCACGCTCTTAACATTTTGCTGCATCCACTTTTATTCCATTGTGAGTGTTCCTTCTGCTGTAAGTCCAATTTTCTGCTTCGGCCTCTCCATACTTAAACTGTCCATTCTATTCTGTTCTGTTTTCATGAAGAACCAGCCCTTGGCAACTAGATAACCGCCCGATACTGAAGATTTCTTCTTTTCACACACTATAATACATCTTTTCTCTTCCAAAGAGATTTCTGGAGCTCATCAAATACCCTTGCTGCAGAACAATGCAGCCATGCGCTTTCTCTCTAATATCTTTTCTCTTCACAGAACTTTGAACGAATAGTAACTTATTTATTACTCCCTTCTGAAGAGAAAGCAAACAGTT
The DNA here is from genome assembly GCF_003342845.1 of Nothoprocta perdicaria. Lineage (NCBI taxonomy): Eukaryota > Metazoa > Chordata > Aves > Tinamiformes > Tinamidae > Nothoprocta > Nothoprocta perdicaria. Next base: position 694,833 of record NW_020455502.1, read on the forward strand.
TCATYGCTCATGTTGAATTCTTTTGTGTTCCCTTTTTATAATGCTGCAGTTATCTCTGGAAAGCTCTTGGCTGCACATTGGTTAAATAAAAGCCAATGATTTCTTTAATAATTTGTGCTACATTTATCATGTAGGAACAAGGTCTTTCAAGTAATGCTCTTTGCTCTTTGATTGCAGTCCTGTGTCTTGTGCTTTGATGAAGACAAACGGCCCATGCCACAGAGCAGAAACACATGTGCCTAAAGGTGCCTCAAGATCCTACATCCTACTTCTGTTTCTGCTCACTGTTCTCATCCTTTCCAGAGCAAAGCACTTAGATTTACAAATTGCAAATACCCCCCCCCCCCAAAAAAAGCAGCTACCAGAGGCTGGAAATGAAGTTAAGAAATCAGATGTCTGAAATCTTCTTCCAAACAAGCACCTGCAGCAGTATTGAGCGTTGAGCGAGGGAAGAACCACTGTTACCTCAGCCTCTTTGGCAGTCACATTTGGCAGCCAGGGGTGGAATCCTGCCTCGCTGAAGGACRTCTGTCTGTCAGTCTTACTGCTGAAGTTGCCTGGCTGCAGTCTGCTCTGCCACAGGGTGCTCCGCAGAGCACAGGTCCTGCAAAATTGGTACTATTTTCAGCTCAAAGTTTGATGAAGAGGTGTAGTTGTCCATGTATTTGCCTTTAGATCTATCGTGATCTAAAAGACTTGGAACTCATTATAAAACTGACTTTGTTCTCTGCACTCTGTGATATTTTCCTGTCTGCATATAAGCAGAGCTTCGGTTTTAGTTGTAATAGRTTGAGGATCATGACCAACAGATGGTTATAATGCCATAGCTGAATATAGAGCAGAAACTGAACAAGCGATCAAAAAATCTGTTCTTATGTTGAAGACGTAAGAATGTGTTGACATTCTTATGTCAGTTAGATAACATGAATGCAATCACCACCAGAAATTAAGGTCTGAAACAGAGGAGATTTTTTTTTTAATTATATCAATAAGACATAAAGACAGAGTTAGACCTTTTGGCTTATTTTCTATGTCTTTACTCAAGCTGTTGGTTTTGTGCGTGAATGCTTAAAGCACAGCACTTGCTGTACATGCAGTCTTCCTGCATCTTTCCTGATGTCCCAGCTGGACAATAGCTCCAGTAAGTAAATCTACATAAACGTGTAGGGTAGGTAGCAATGCACATTAAGGTGTCTGACTGCTACACATCTCTGCACAGCAGCAGTACTTGCTGCTTGGAGTTAAATAGCCACGTTCCTGGAACAACGCTGTGATCAGTCAGGTGCTCCAGCTCAATTACTACTTGGTTCTTTCTGGAAAGTGTAAGTAAAATTTGCTCAGGTTGTTWTGCACAAACTTAAAAAATTGGGTTTTCCTACTTGGCGGGTTCCTTGATGAACAGCCTTTTGTCTCCAACAAGCAGTGACTCAGTGCTTTAAACCAGAGGACTGTACTGGGCAAAAGAAAAGAGCACGGAACAAAATTGGGAGAGCCAACAATAGCAATAAATCAGCCATGCCTGTTAAGTAGGATTTCTAGCTCCCCAGGTTGTTTTGGCAACAGTGCTAACCTTAGTTGCCCTCCTACAGCAGTAAGTGGCTAATGAGGCAGCACGGTCCATCAATCACTGCTTCAGCCAGAGCAGAGTTACTGCAGAGAGTTGTCCAAGTTGGGGGTAGATCCATCTCTCCATCTGAAAGGGCACAATGCCCTGGGACTTTTCCTGCTGTCCCAGATGAGGCAATGTGATGCCAGGCAGGGGAGCTGGTTTCAGAATTCAGCCCAGGCATTTTGCCTGGCCTCAGTCTTTCAGCTGTCTYGATCCTCCAAGTGTGTTTCAAAGCTGAACTCGCTGATGGAAATGAGTGATACTCACGACCCAGAAARGGCCCTACCATCCTAGACAGAGAGACTCCAGACTGCTTTAGTCTTTTTATCTATGCAAGCGGAGCAAATCCAGGTTGCGAATTTGATCACAGGCTCCCTATGCTGTGCTTATAAATATCGCTGTTCTCCACAACCTTAGGCACGGTGCTAGCTGTAGACCCCGCCGCCCATATGTCRGGGAGACGCCTTGCACAATGGGATGCTCCGCAGCCGCCTGCCGAGTGCGGAGCTGCCTGATCMGCAGGATACGCTCAAAACAGCCATGACTCATAAATCCCGCTCCCCCTCAGAGCTGTCTTTCTCCAAGGTGAGATTTGCATCCTCTCCTGAATGCAGGTGACCAAGCTCTTTTTCGGAAGAGCCGTAACTCCTGTCTTTCCTTGTACATGCAAAGGGAGGCAGCAATGCCATTTTAGGCAAACCCAGGGATGAYAGAAGTCACCTCAGTCAAGGCAACCTGAGGTCCAGGTCAGCCTTCCATCTAAACTGATTCAAACCTATGGCACATCAGCTTTGTTTAGTCTGGAGAAGAGATGGGAACTTGACAGTCTGTCAGTGGTTACTTAAGGGGAAAAATCACCTCACATTTTAGGAAAATCTCACATTCTAGGAAAATCTCTTTTATCGTCTGAGAGGAGAGCCACTATCCACTTACTACACTACCTACATTTAAAGCAGGTTTAGACAAACATGTCAGAAGTGGTCTCAGTGGTGCAATTCCTGCAGGACTTTCCCCACATATTGCTGATTCCTGCCTTTGGTTGGGATGGTTTCAGTGTATACATGCAGAGAAGAGCAGCATCAATAAAGTAAGGAGTTGTTAGTGCCTGGGACTAAGAGGTAGAATTGTACCAAAACCCTCTCTGCACCACTCCTCACATTAGTCCTAAATTGGCTCAGTACATTTTGGAGCAATTAGTCTTTGAATGACCTTTCTACCATAAGCAGAGTATTTTGCTGCCAAGACTGACTCAGGTGAACACATCCAGTGATCCCACATGCAAAAATTACCCATCTGTCCCCAAATAGAAAGAAACAGGAAAAAAAAACCAAGTATTTTTCTTTTTCCCTTATGTTTTGATGCTTCCACATCTTCACTCTGAAGTTGTTTGCTACTTTACTGTTGATACATTTCAGGTATTGCATTCCTGTGACTGGGGTCCTTGTGAGATTGTTCGTCTAAAGAAATGGCAACAGAGTAAGAAATAATAATACTTACAGAAAAAAAGTACTGTTGGTAATGATGTTTTATAAACTGCCGCAGTTTGGAGTTCTCTGTTTTCTTTAAAATAATTTCAGATATAAATGTTGATAAGGGACACCTTTTAAAAAGATRATATTTCAAAATGTCATAGGGGATCCATCATTTTTGATCTCAAATTAGGATCTTTTTTCTTCTTTTCAGCAGAAAAATGTTACAAGTTAGAAATTAATTGTCTCATAATTGATTGCTAATTTTCCTTCTTGCATGTGGAAAGCTACTGGGTGACAGGCATATCACTCTCTACAGGAGGAAAAAGTATCAGTGATTATGGGGCAATTAGTTCCAATTTCCACTATTTCCCTTTCTATGTGCTGATAGGATTGCCATCAAAATGTCAGTACAGTAATTAACCATAAATATCGAGTAACTTTATTTTTATTTTTAACTTAAAAAACAAATCTAAATGCAGATGCTTCCTACACTCCATGCTATTGTTTCTTGGATTGGTGGCATTCATGAAATAGTAATTTCCATTTGGCTGCAATTAACAGGTCAGTCAGCTTATATTCATGGTTTTTGCAAGATTGTTCCCAATTTCAGTACTGATATGATACGGCTGGGAAAAAAAAAGAAAATCTTTTAATCAGCATGTCTGTTTATGAAAATTATCTATTTCCTCACCAAAAAAAAAAAAAAAAAAAAAAAAAAGAGATTGCTCTTTATAGCAAGACTCTTGGACTCAAACCATCATTGCTTGCTCTTTTGCCAGTCAAACCCTAATACTTGCTAAGTCACTTTATAGCATGGCAGCATATCATTAATGTGCATATGGGAGGTTTCTACCTAGGGTGTATAAGTATAGAGAGATGTATTTGTACACACACATGTACTTTTCATATATGCATTTGAGATATATGAGGAACTATTGAGATTTTTTTTTTTTTTTTTCCTGAAACATCTGAATCCTTTATCACACACAATTTGCAAAGCTTGATCCACATAAGTCAATCCCAGGGATTTTTCCCATTAATACTCTTGGTGACACATGTTAAATCTTTAACACCAAAAGCCAACTGCTTACAAGTGCATTTTTTTTTTAAATGTCAGACATATAATTTTATCATATGTCCGGAAAAAATAGTTGAGTTGTTTCCTTCTCCCACCTACCACGAGTAAAGCAACCWAAATTTTATGCACTTGGCTGCAAGGCTATAATCTCATACTATCAGGCATAGCTATAATCTGTGATAGATTGTTAGAGATATAATTGAGTAGCCTGTGAAAATTAATAAGTAATTATATTAGTGATGCAAAATCCTGTACAAGTTCTTCTGCAGTGCTGGTACTGCAGATAGAAAAAGAAACACTAAGTAGTGGAGTCGGCATACAGTGGTCATTTAATTCAGCATATATGACTGAATATACATGGAAAGCAGCTCTTTCTCAAAAGTGCCATTTTTATACAGTCACTTGTCAGAGTAGAATCACACTCAGAGATGCCAATTATCTTGAAACTGAAATCCAAGACTTAACTAATCTGTGAGGTAGAACTGAATTGCGTGTCTCTGCTGCTCATATTTGGTTTTGCKTTGTCTGCATCATCCTTTTGTTCCTAATTAATTTTACTAATCCCAAGGTTGTTGAGTGCAGAATTTGGGCCAAGAAGGAAGTATCAATAGAAGGAAAATTCAAAGGGGAAATAGTGAATTGTGACCTACAGATATGAAAACAAGAATATTAGCAGTGTCTGTCTCTATTATCTTCCAGTTTCTATTGTATTCTTCCTTACGAATTTTACCATTGCTTAGTTAATCTCTATGACACTTCACTGGTTTCTAGGCTTTATTAGGGGCATTGATTGGACAGTAGCCAAATATATGAATATAAATTGATTTTCTGCAATGTAAACAACAGGATTTTATTGATATAAAGGGCTTCATTATTTGTAGGATTACTCTAAAATCATTTTGGAGCAGCAAGAATTCTCTGTGGACTGTATTAGAATTTCATGCTTAAATGCAGTTGAACACTAATTTTTATATGAATTCTTTTGTCTCCTATTGCTGTAGAAAGGAAGTCTGGAAGTAAATACCAGGGGAGTAGAGATGCAGATTACAGCTTCAGGAAACAAGATGCAAGTGTGAAAGATGACAGAATGATCATGTGGGAGGAAATTACTGTAGCTTCTCTCTTTCCTTGATTCCTATTCATAACTCTGGCTAGTATCAAGGACCTCTGTGATTTTGATGCAGCATTTGCAGTAATAGAGGAAGACAGAGGGGTTAAATTACACATTTTCTGACACTTGGACAGGTTTGGTAGCCTTAGCGCTGCTGAAACATGACAAGAGTGTCAACARCCAGAGAGACCAGCCTGTCTCCAGCCCCATTACCTTTAAAAATCAAAAGAAATATATGACCAAGAAATGCCTTATACTTAAGGGAAAAGCCTAGTTTCAGAACACAGTCAAGGAAAGAGGCATTTCTATGGGGAATCTGTGCGAGGGACTCGCACCTTCTGACTCGCTCCTGATTTTATGTTTCTCAGCACTGTGACTCCCATGGCTCCCATATGCTCGTTTGCATTGCAGGAATGGAAGCCTGAAGTGCAGTCGGAAATTATGGCTCTAGCTGGAGAGAATTTACTGTTGGCCGCGCTTTTCTCATTTAAATCAACAACACTCTTATCAACAGCTTAAGGAGTGATTCTGAAAGTGCTATTTTGCAGAGCTCAGTACTATAAAATACTTAACTCTTCATAGATTGCATCATCAGACCGAGGATGGGTTTGGTTTTTTTTCTGAAAATCAGAGCTAAASCTTCTCTCACACAAACTCTGCACCAGGAGATATTTTGGAGCCCTGCATGTTGATCAGTTCCACCTTATTTAATAGCAGTTGACAAGAAAATGTAAAGAGAAACATGTAAATTATGTAATATACTAAAGATTTTGTCTTTCTCCAAATTTCACTGTATCCTTATTTCTCCTAAATAGTTAGATGGCTTGCTGTCCACTGGCCTTCCTGCGACGTTTTATGATTAATTTTGAAACCTAATAGAGATGAAATCATAATATCTATCAGTTTTGAGTTGAGTTGGTCGTGACAGTGAACTGCATACTGTTCCATGCCTGTTCCATGTTCTAACTGTTCCATGTTCCATATGCCTATTCCACATGCATTATTGAGTAGTTAGTAAACTAAAAATAAAGGAAAATAGTGAATAGAGCAGGCTAAGAGGACCCAAAGATTTGAATATTGTTTGATTATAACTCATATTCCAATAACAGATTTGCAATGTAAAATGTAAAAGGAAATCTTRCAAGATTTCATTTTCCCATGACTTTTTAGAGGCTTCTTGTTCTCTCTRGACATTGGAGGAGGACAAGCACTGAAATAGATATCTGAATGCACAAAAATTCTGTAGAGTTGCACAGCCAGAAGCATCAATAATAACTTAAATGCCCATCTCAGGAGAGAAGGCAGTATGTTTGAACCTACACAGAGGATGAGTTTGGCTTTGGTCATTAAGTTTGAGGTTTTTTCTTCTCTTTTTCTAAAGATGTTTGTTCCTGTTTTAAGCAGCCTCTAGAGACTGATGCTGAACTGATGACTAATATTGAGAAGATTGCTGCCTAGTCCAGGACTGTGCTGCAGATAACTTGTTCTAACTAGCTGTTGGCTTCCCAAGCTGGCAGTTTTGATTAGCTGTCAAAAATATTTCTGCCGAGCCCTCCTCCTCTCTGCTCCCTCCACTCTGCAGCTCTTCTGCCCGTCTTGGTATGTGACTCCTCTTCCACCTCCACGCTTGCTTAGACCRAAGCCCCCATCTCCATCTACGTGGGTGCTTCATCCCTACTGACTCACCACCTCATGGTCCTCCCCCTAACTACAGCACCATCTTCATCCTACTCCAGAATTAGTGCTACTCTTCTGGCAGTTCATCAGTGCCATGGTCCTTTCTCAAACTGAACAACAAAGTGGTCAGGGACTTCTAGAGGGCATTTAGATGTTTTATCTTGCTTATTTACTTGGTGCCTTTCCAGCTAATCTGTCACAGTCACAGCCTGGGCCTGGAGCTGTTATGGAGTCATCTGCAGCTTGTCCAAGATAGAAACTCCATGTTTTGTAAGGCACTTACTTACTTACACTTACTGCTACCGTTAGTCCACATGGAGCCCATAAACACAGTGCTTTGCCAAAGGAAGTTCATAAATGCTTTGAACAAAAATCAACTATTCTCATGCGCTGTCCAAAACCCAAAGAAGTGCTTCTGAAGCATCATTAAAGAGGCTTGTTGGCATGATCCACTTTGCAAAAAGCTGTTTTTCAGTTCTGTACTTTACTGTTTGATAAGAGAAAATCAGAGTTTCAATGTCTTATTCCTCTGCAGGCCTCAAAAGGGAGTGTTTGGGGTATTTTAGATCTTTTCTGCTTGTGGCTGCTGCTGCTGCTGCTGTTAAGCTGACAATTGTATAACTGATTGATTAGATTGAAAATGCAGGCATGGGTTTTATGTTTGTGGCTTGTTTTCACAATCAAACCAATGAAACTACTGATATAACTACTGATATATTATTAGTGAGCATGGAGAGCAGTTTTAAAGGGATAATATAGAGCTGGGCTCTAGAAGTTGTCAACTGAGTTGATGGTTTATATATGGCAGCAGGAGAAAGGTCTCTTCTCCACTAATAGAGACTTTAAGATGTGATTCTGTGGGTKCTGGGACACTTCTTGTGTATCTGGGGCAATACAGACACAGGAGACCTGAGTTCCCCCACCCAGGTTCTTTCGTTCTTTCTTTTTTTTACGCGAAATGTTGAGCCTTTCCTGTATCTTCTCAAAAGCAGTAGTAAATGCAGATTGCATTTTATGCCTCATGTTGGTACTGTAAAGGCTATTTTGATATGACATCTTTGTCATGACCTTCCTTTCTTCTGAGAATGTAGTTACAAGCCTGTCTTTATAAAAAGCTAAGAAAGGCTCTTTTCTGAGCTTGTCTTTTAAAATAAATGCCCCTTACTGAAGCTCGAAAGATAGCATATTTCATTAATGTGAAGATGAATGAGTATAAAATGTATTATTAACACCCCAGAATACTTAAATCAAGGAAAAGATCATTTATTGTAGATATCTTTAGACATTCTGGTAATGTTCCCATCTTCTTAATGATGAATTCATTTCATTAAAAGCATTCTAATGGAATAGGGTAAATTTTCTATGTGGTACAAAACCTTTCTTTGGCAACAGTGCATACTCACCATGAACACATCGGCACTGCCAGCTAATAGTTTCTTTCTCAGTGCACAACAGCTGTAAACAAAAATGACAGAGGAACACAAGTGATATGTACATGGGCAATATTTCTCTTTTTCTTGAGTAAGTTTTGTGACTAGATCTTAAAGCAAGATGTAACTGTGGAGGTGAACGTATTTGGGATGCTGAATAAGCTGTACAGGAAATACTGTTTAAAATCCTAAATGCAAATTTTCATTTTTTCCTGTTTATTGAGGTACAGTGACYGGTTTTGTAACAATTGCAGCATTCATCATTGAAAGTATGGTGAAAGTCACTTATCTAAACATCTGAATTACCCATAGAAACAGCGTATCTGTAAGCTTTCAATAATTTGATTCATTTTTTTAGTATGGTAGAAAAATCTGAGAGGCAGCAAAGTAGAAGGACACTTGCCAGTAAATCTCTTACAGTGAGGCAGTGATTTGGTCATGGAAAGCCTGACCTATCTGTTTTCTCTTCACTCTGCCCGATCTGTATTCAGGTGAAAAGAGAAGGAACAAGCAAAATTAAATTATCTGAAAAGCACCATGTGGTGGGGATGGCAGCAATTTCTTGTCAATGGAATTAAGAATCCACTAAATCCACCAAATTGTTGGCAGACTGGCTGTAATTTGACTGCAAGGAAACCATAAACAGTCACTCTGCTGTCTTTCAAACCTTTTTTTTTGTTTGTTTGTTTAATTCTATAATGAATCTCCCCAAAGTTTGCCAGAAGATGATACGCCACTCTGGATTTTACCTTCATACCAAAACCCGAAGGTCTGGCTTTTGCAGGATTAACTTGGAGCATTCCCCATCTCTTGAATGAATTTTATCATGTTGTCAAATTTATTTTTCAAAAACAATTTAGAACATGTAGAAATTTCTTGGGGGATTAGTGCCCCATGTTGTCCACATGCTAGCACACTATTCCTGAATGCTTAGGAGAGCAGTTGGTGCCGCTGGACCACGGTCCTTCTGCTGTAGCTTCTGGAGGCTACTCCATGCTCTGTGATAAACCACGTCCAAAGTCATTCTCTCTTCTCCTCCTCTCATATGTAGTGGGTTCCAAGAGAGCTTGGATACAAGCAGTATCCAAACTGAAATATTAAAGGCAATCGGCCAATACTTCGTATCTCCGTAAGGCAACATCTTGCTTCTGGTGATTCTCCACAGTGCATTTGTATATTATTCAGATCCAAAAAACTTCATCGTGCTTGGCTAGTGTGAAGGAGGACAACCTTGCTTCCTTTTCAGAAGAAATGACATAGAAGTTTAAGCTGATATTTACTTTTGTTAGACTTTTTCTTGCACACGGAAGAGCAGGGCTCTGAATCCCTGGTCACTTTCCGACCATCATTTCCAGATTTTTAGGCAACACTTGCCTATTCCTGTGTAGAAATTACAACAGAAATCTGTAGTTTCTAACATTCTATATATGTGTTCAATGCCTTGTTTTCAATCTACTTTTTAATCAGCGTGCTTAAGGAGTATAGAAGCACATAAATTAAATTTTACACTTATTTATGACTACAAATGCACATGCAACATGCAATGTTTCCTACCTACTAGTGTAATCATTATAATGAACAATGGAAATTGAAAGCATAATTGAATTCTATGCAATTTCATTTTAACCTACATGTAATTTTTTATGCTTATATTTGCAGCTGTCATCTCATAAATGACACACAATCTGCTAGTATTTTGTACATCTTTACCTACAGTGCACTACAGAATTGAAGTAACTCTTTTTATATATAAAAGGCCAATTTAAATCTAATTATCCCCATACTCTACAGTCTCTAATAATAACACAGCGTTTATACCATTATTGTGGAATACTGCAGCATTGGAATCATAGAAGCCACTAGATGTTAGCTCCGTGAGGGGGTTGGCATGTGCTTTTTCAAACGTTTTTCCTGAAGAAAGCTTTTTCTGAGACAAGATCCTTTTTCAGCCCCTTCACACCTATTTAAAATACCAGGACAATGTTACTGGAGTGTAAAGGTTGAAGGCTCTGTAGCAACGCTCCGAGCATTCGTGCATGTCCCATTACAGGTAGTGACCTCGAACTGCACTAGGAATCTGCTGAGGGTTCTTCCTGTGATTTTTTCCTTGTTTTAAGTACATGGAAGTGTAACACTTCAAATAGGTTCTTTTCATATATTTTCAAAATACATCTCCAAAACTGGAAGCAAATAAATTACAACATTTGCCTTAATTTTTAATTAGCTGAAAGTCATCACTGCAAATTGTGTCTTCCATAACAAAACAAAATAGTCAACTGCCAGGCCTGAAATAATTAAGCAATATATTATAATTAAGCAATTTAATTTTGATTTAATTATGATATATCATACAATTTTTCTTCTGATTTAGCTGACATTCATTGACAAAATGCTGTAATATAAAACAACACTGATGTTTATAGCTGATGGCTCTGCATGTTTTGCTTCATGGTATTTGGCATTCATCACAGCATATGGAAAAAGTCTCCTAATCTGAAATAGCTGGCACATTATTTCATAGTCCACAAATTACGCAGTCCATGTTTTCCCTATTGTTACTGTGGGAGGCGAGTGGGGAAATCTTTGCAGACATTGAACCTGAGCCAGAGTTCATGGGTATTAACTGGAATCTTTCCATCGACTTCAGTCTGCTTTAGATAGTGAACTACCCCCGTGTTGTTACAGGCAAACAGATAAGGCCACGTGCTTATGAAATATTTATGGAGCTGGAGCACGTACGTATTATGTGTCAACATCAACATGATTTTATATGAGGTTTGAGAYTGGGAGGGCGAAGGCAGAAGTGACAGGCAGGCAGGGAAGACAGCTTCGTTCGGTGCTGTGGCAAAAAAAATTGCAATTAAACAACCACCAAATTGCTTCTTCAGAACAAGGCCAGGCCCCTGTTTGGCAAAAATCGTTTTCATAGAGCGAAGGGTGCCACGGAATGGCATCTACTCTGGAAGTCACTTACACATGTGTCCCTTTCTAATGACAAGGGAGGACTGGATGACTTCAGAAGGTTGATTCTGCCCAGGGTCAGGTATGTGCTCKCAGGCTGCCCAGCTGCAGCCTCAGGGGAGGAAGGTTGAAGGACGAAAAGCCAACCTTCATTTTGACTTAGTGATTTGAGCACTCTCAGCCACATCCATGAAAGCGGTCACAGAAGGCCAGAGAGCTCATGATTCATCACGTTGTACACAGGCAGATGCTCTTATGCCCCTTTAATTTTGATGTTTTGCAGTGTTTTTTTCATGTGATGATGTTCAAATTTCTCAGCTTTGACAGGTCGAAGGCCAAGCTTCCTTTGGGACTGAGAGCAATTGTGTACTCAGAACAATAATGAATGTTTGCTGTCTCTCAAACTCTTTCTCTCTTCGTTTTTCTGAAAAAAATAAATAGCATGACTGTTCAGATCAGAGATATTTAGGATGCAGCAGAAAATCAAAACAATGTATTCAAAACCAATGTAAACATTTCAGCCGACCTTCTTGTGATAGGGAAATTGCACGGCGCTTCTCATCTCCACCTCCACCCCGCTGGCCCCAAATTCATTGTTTTTTACTGAAAGTTCAAGGAAAGGTTTTGCAAAGTGCCCATTGAACAACATTAAATCAAAAAGATGCTGGTGTGGGATTCTATTTGTGTCAGTCTTCCTCATTCTTCAATATGGCAGCATTTAGAGATCCTACAGATGTAGATAGCTTCGCAAATACACCAATGAGACCTGTGAATAATTTAACAGAATATTGTGTGTAGCAAATGTCACAGAAAGTAACCAGAAGGAAAATTGCCTTCAATAAGTGAAGATAAAAATGGATGCAAATCAATTTCTGTTTAATGTACAGCTCACTTAAATTGGAAACAATATTTTATTACTTTGACAGGAAAGTTGGAAGTGTTTTTATTATATCCTTATCACTTCATTTATTTTATATAGAAACTTTGGATTTGGATCTGCTCTTCTGTAACTCTCATAGATAAATAAGCCTGTAAATACAATGTGAAATTTGCACATAAAGAGCAGTTGTCAGGCAATTTACTCCTACTTTCAATATTGAAGAGCAAAAGGTAGATCTACATGAGAGTTTTATAGGAATTTTGAGGTTTGAAATTCAGCAGTTTAAAATTCAGCACTATAGGAGAACTGTAAGCAATAAAACTATTGTGGCTGAAATTAACCCTACAAAAGACTTTTCCCTCTGGTCTAATAAATATTGTATGAAGAACGTGAAGCAATATGCTGATGCAGTTATATTTACCCAGGAAGCATGAGCACTGAGTGATAGGCTGCCTAGTTAGTATTTTATTGATATGAGAACCATTTTGATGATCTCAACTTTATTTTTTTTCCTCCAACAGCTAACCCAAGGGTTAAAATGGTGAGTGAAAGTCATCATGAGGCCCTGGCGGCACCGCCAGCTACCACGGTAGCAGCAGCCCCTCCGAGCAATGTTACCGAGCCAGCCAGTCCGGGGGGAGGCGGTGGAAAAGAAGATGCATTTTCTAAGTTAAAAGAGAAGTTCATGAATGAGCTGAATAAAATTCCACGTAAGTAAAATTTGCTTAATTAAAAAGCTTCTGCCGGGGTAGTAGATTTAACTTGGGATTTTCTGCTTTGTTGTTTGTCCAGAGAGCATGCTAAATGCTTTCAAGTCAGAAGTTTTCATTTTTATAAGGTTAACATTTGTAGAAAAGAATGATGTATGACTGGCTATGACAGATAACAAATTAGAATATTAGTTGATTTTTTATCTCTGGAGCAGATCTTGGCAATGTGGCAGATGAAGTTTTTGCAAAATTGATAGCAAGCAGCTTTGCTCTGTCACTCAAAATTCTCACTGGCAAGAAGAGAGGTGTTAGAGTATTAAGAAGCCTGTATGTCATTAGCTTGGTGATCTGCACAGTCCACTGCAGATCATATTCAGGTGAAATTGCTTGATGGGATCAACAAAACTACCAGAAGAGAATGGGAGAGAAAACAAGCCAAGATCTAGAGGGAGAAATGGTCAGCATTTGAAACATTGAATCTTTTAATTCATAGCTCAGTGTGTGATGTGAATGATACAGATAGCACTTGCAGATATCCCTTTATTTTTCAGCTTTGATTTTAACATAACAAAGGTGTAAATGGATTGCACTGTGTGAAACTGTGGTTGGTAGGTCTGGGAAAAGGTCTGAAGATGGAGATGAATTTTAAATTCCCTGTCACATCCTCTTCTAAACAATGATGAACACAAGTGGAAAGTTCAGTTTTGAGAATCTTTCCAAATAAGACTTTGGTTTGTGCAAAAGGTGAACCTTCTATTATGTAACAATAAATACTTGCTCAGGAAAGTGCACTTAGTGGATCATAGAACTGTATTATGAAATATACTTTAACAATTATAAAATGTGGTATGTTACACTGATAGAGCATGTGACAGCTCCCCTTTTTTCACTTGGAGAAAGTTCTTTTCAGCATCATGTTAAACAAAACAGCAATCTGCATCCTCAGAGCAATGTGATGCATCCAAATAACCCAACCAAAACAACTATCCTCATTCTGTTATGCCTCAAGGCAGAATTAATTGAGTAGCTTGATCATTTTCATCACACAAGATTATTTCTTCTATTAGTTTATTCTCCTGCCTATAATAATCCCCCCTGTTTTGGCAGAGAGCCCAGTGTAGTCTCTTAAAGTTTTCACCAGATCAGTGTTTCGGAAGACAAGTCCCAAATGTCTTAAATCTTGGCCCCTCACTGGGTGCCCTGATTGCTTCTTGCAGTTTATGCTTCTCACTTTTCATTTCAGTAACAACAGAGCTTCATCTGCAACCCAACAGTGCTCATTTCCACTCATATCTCTCGTTCCAGCTTTGCAATAGAGGCTACTCCTAACTGTTCAAAATACAGTTGGCAAACTCCACATTTCAAAATAGTTCTTGTTTGCAGTGTGCAGTTATTGTTTGGAAACAAATATTCTGTTGATAATTTGGAGAATCTTATGTCCCAAATATCTTCTGCTTTCCCTTTGGAGAGCGATAAGCTCTCCATGTATGAACCCCAACAGAACAGCCTAAATAAGTTTGTTCTCAAAAAAAAAAAAAAAAAACTGTCCCTCACACTGCTCACAGCAAATTTGGGAGAATCTCTCTTAAAACAAAATCAGAATGTTCCAAGCAGTCCCCTTTATAGGCAATTTCTGATTGCCTATCCTTTCCAGATGAAGTTTCTGGTCTTATGACAGTGGAAAGAGCAGAGTGATGGTGAATAGTCTCCCTTTAGGTGGCACATTTCCTCAGCTCTAAAAATTCCTGTGCCATGTGGAAGACCATGGACTAAGCTTTTGCTGGAGTAGAGTCAAACTGGAGGCTTGACCTTGAGTCTTACACGTGCCAGAGGAATGCCCACAGGGAGCAAGTTCTCCCATCTTTGCAGATGGGGCACAAGCATGTTTTCTGTCACATGGATGCTTTCATTATTAACTTCCAAAAGTGCCCTGTTCATCAACACGTCAGAAAGGCTTTGAAAGTTCAGTAGCTACTGAGAGAGGAATTTTTTTCAGTGCTCTTTTGTCTAAATGCAATACAGTCTTAATTAAAAGGAATATTGCTGTCTTAGTTGCCTGTGCCTAAAATGTCTGCAGATGGAAAATAAGCTATGGAAAATAACCATGATTTAATGGATGCATAGTATAACAGGATATAATGTATCCATACTGGTAAAAAGCTCACCAGTAATCAAATTTGATAGAGTGATTAAAAAAAAAAAAAAGCTTTATACAAAATGGCATTTGTATACAGTCTCCTCATTAAAACTTTCCACAGAAGACCCATGATAGCAAGTTATACTTGGGCTAAAAGTTTTTCAGTACTGAAATCTAGGAGGCAAAAATAGAGGTACATCATACTATGTCCATGCTATGTCCAGCTGAATAGATGCTGCTCCTTCAGTGTGGTTTAGAATAGGATAGCCATCTTTTTAAAATGATATATTTTGTAGAACGTGTAAAGATCACAAGTTAAATAGGCTAGACAACTAACTAAATATGTCAGGATCCCTATTAACATTTCTCTTTGCAAAAATCCAAAATAGGGTCTGTACAGTTAAAATAGCACTTATGTTTCCTCCTGTAGAGTATGCAGCACAGAAACCTTGCTTTTATCAGAAACAGATGACTTTTGAAAAAGGTGAAGTTTCAAGAAAAGTAGAAATGCCATTTGTAGTAGTATACATTTCTAACAGTAATGATGACATATGTAAATCCTGTTAAAATTTGGATACATTCAAGCAGAAGTTGCTGCATTTCATTGTTTTGCTTCTCTCTAAAGAAGGTGAGCTGCATTTTGGGTCAGAAGAGTGTAGACTTTGGAAAACACATAGATCATTGAGAACAGATCATTTGGTTCCTTCCTACTCTAGGAACCAAAGGAACTGGGGTTGTTTTGTTGCAATGAGCCACACAATTAAAGAGCAAGATTCCTATAAGGCTGCTGAAGCAAAACTGAAGATTTTTTTCTCAGATCCGTAAATCCCTGATTTTGGTTGTGAGAGGCTGATCTGCATGATCGCAGTACAGTTGTTTTTCAATAACTGCACTGTGTCTAAGTCACTGTGTCTTAATTGGTTCTTCTCTACTGTCTATCCCAATTTATCTCTAATCTGCAGAATTTTTAAATTGTTTGCCAAAGGGAGAAAAAAAGACCCCCACCTCAGCATTTGCATTTTTCATTTTAAATGTGTTCTGTCACCTTACTTCCAACATGTTAAGAAGCGAGTAAAATGGAACTTAAAGATTTGAAATTGAAATTTAATTTAAAGTCTTTTAAAGACTTTTTTAGTCTTTCCTTCCTGTCACTGCTTTTTCTGTCTGGATCCTTGTCTACAGGCTAGCATTATTCTCTTTTTTTTTTCAGAATCTGCCATATATTCACAATAAGCTTCTGCATGAGTATGGGAATTCAAGACAGCCACAGATTTTGGGCTGCAGCAACAGCTTTTGGGTTGAGGCTTTAAATGCGAGAGTAACGATAATAACTGTACAGAGATTAAACTTAACATTAATCAACATTAATTTACTTAATAAGTGTTTTGTAAAATCAAAGTGATCTTGATATATTTCCTAAAAATACATTTCTATACAAACAGCTGACCTTGTTCCACCTACACCGTAAACAGAGTGCTCTGCCAGTACAATCSCTGCACAGCTCTGACAGATTAATAATACTCTGCTAGTGCTTGCAGTGCACTTTTGAATAGCTGTAATATCTGAATGCTTTCAATCCAGGATACTAGTGCTAGCTCATTAATAGGAAGTTATTGCATATTTATAATGCTTTTTGCTGTCCCAATTGGATAAGAAGGTCTGATTTTTCACCAGCCTTATTCTGAAATGTTTGGCTGGCCTGCRGCTCCACTTGGCCTCCGTAGCTGCTGCTCAAAACCCCTAGGTTTGATTTTCATCCTGCACGGCAGACAGACAGTCCTCAAAGCAGATGCTTAAACATGGGTCGTGACTCAGGCTAAAAATCTATGTTCTGTTTAGACTTGCTTCACGTCCAATTTTCAGCTGTGCAGACAAAGGCTTATTAACCTCTCCTGGGCTTAGTGAGTAACTCTCAAAACAAAATGGGGCTGGAGGGTAGAGAGGAAATAGAAATATATAAATAATCATAGGAGAGCAAAAGCAAACAGTAAGAATCATGTCTGGGTTAATTCTGAGTAACAGCTCAGTAAATCAAAGTGCAGGCTCGTATCTTTCAGGCTGTATATCTATATTTGGGTAAATTAGCAAATAAAGTAATCCTTGATTTATATGCTCAGCCATTTAGGTTAAAGCTTCAGGTCTTGCTTAGCCTGCAGCTATCAGTATGGACACAATTCATCATTTATTTCCTCCTGCTGATCTTCCCTCTTCCACCCTTCTGCCTTTCTTTCTTGACCAGTTGAGGTTGTATTAAGAGTTCTTATTACACTCTTTTGTTAGCAATAAAATTAATGCATTAATTTTCATTTTTTATTTGGCATCAACATTCAGGGTTTGGGTAATATTGTTTCATGTCTGTGATTGGAAAATTGAAGATTTTGTGCACAGGATCTTTCTGAAATCTAGTTCCTATGGAACTGGCCATTTGATGATGTGCAGAAAGTGAATTAAGACTCTACATTGTACTGTTTTTCCTTTGGTTTCTACAATACTGGCACTGGCACAGGAAAAGGAAGACAGGTTCTTCTCTAAGTTCACAGGAGTAAAATACTGCTGAGGGAATCCTTCCATTAACTTGATTAATAGAGAAATACAGAAAATCAGAGTAAAATTCTCAGCAATAGCTGTTATTTATATAAGCACAGCACATACTGTGATACTTGCTGCTCATGTCAGTCAAATACATGCAGCTTTTGCACTGGGAAAGAAACACAGGTAATTAGAAGCAAGGATTTGTTTTGCAACACAGAATAGATACAAGAAAGATATTACAGTACAATGCAGTACAATACARTGCAGTACAGTATAGGGAAAAAAAAGTCAGTATTTCTAACTACAGCACTATAAGTGCGAAACACAGATTACTTTGATTTCTTTTTCCYGTAAGAACTTCAGCATGTTTTTTGTATTTAAGGAAAGGGTTCCAGACCACATGCTGGTAGGTAAAGCTTGAGAGTATCGTCCACATAAATCTATATAATACAGAAATCACTAGGCAAAGAAAAGCAGTTCAACTCTGTCTTACTCTATATTTTTGTAATATAAAAATATATTAATTATTTTTAGATGCCTAACATAGTTTGAACACTTGAAGTTAGGAGTTCTGACTTTTAAACTCAAATCGTCCTAAATAGATACTGAGGGATGGAAAAGTGAAAATGAAAAACTCATGGAGCAGAACATAGGTGAGAATCGTTATTTATCTGGAGGGAATCATGCACCATCTCAGATTCTGCTGCATCTTGCTCTGTGTGGAGCAGGCAGAGGCAAGCCCACATGCTCACCAGCACCATACACGTCTCCTGTGATCCGAGGAAGTTCATCCCACACATCAGGCTGAGCCAGGACCCTGTTCCTCGGCTGGCCGCTGCCTTGGCTGTCAACGAGAGGGTAGAGGAGACAACAGGCGCCTCCTACGCTTTGAAAGGTACAGCCGGGCACGCTGTAACCTCAGGTGCTTTTCTGCAGCACCTTGTGAACACTTTGTCCTGTGGGGAAGAAATACAGTCTGTGAAGCAGAGCCACGCTGGGAGCATAACCTCGGCGTCAAGCAGAATTAGCTGCTATTGATCGCGCCGGCCTGGAACATCATTTTCCAAAGCAGCCGTTGTGCCGGAGCTCTGTAACCTGAAACAGGGGCAAGGGGAAGCGAGTCCTCCTGTAAAATATGTGGTGCCAAGAACATTTTAGCAAATGGTGAAAAAATAAAAACTCTCTCCAGATCAAATTTTACTGCCCTGGGGGTGAAATTCATCTATCCTGGAAATGGGGGTGAGCACCTACCTTGTGTTTGGTGACAAGATTTTAACAAGGAGTCCCTGAGAACCCTCGCCACGTCCCCTCTGGTCCATCATTGTGATTATTATTTTATATGTTACAGTGTGTGTGTGTGTGTGCAGGTATTTTATTGCACTATAGATATGTCAGGTTGTGCCAGTGCCTTATAAATTGAGTAGAGATTTCAATTTACAAGCAGAAAACTGAACGTATTTGCCAGCTTATATGCAGCTTATATGGGAAGGTCTCTTAAAATTTCATTACTTTGTGAAAGCAGAAGCATCCATTAAAATTATGCTTACATACATAAAATTGCTGCAGTCTTTGCTAGTCTTTTTCAAACTTAAGTGGGTGAAATGTTTACCAAAATTACCCATTACCTGTTATAATTCAGTTCATAATCTTGCGCTGAAAATGCTCTATAAAGAGAGTTTAAGCAACAGTTGTTCTCAACTTAAAATTGACAACACATTCAAAGACTGCTTCTTAGAAACATACTGAGTAAAAGAAAAAAAAAAGCACTTGGGACTCTGTTTAATAGGTTTGCTTGAAAAACATGATCTGTAATGTGCAATAAAATATAGGAATTAGTGGCAAGATTGATATTACTTCCATACCTCAGCTACTTGTGCCTAGGCATTATGGCAAGCTATAAGATGTTACCGTGCATTTTTATGTGAACTGAGAGTAGATAATGAAGCCTCTGTGTTATAAGTGGACATGGATTAAAAATAGAATATCATTCTTTGCTGATATTGTTACGAATACTGCTTAGAACTGAGTGAGTTTGATACTGAAAATTATCCAAAATGATGCAAGACTTCTCTAAGGGATTATAAATATATAATCTCTCACTTATTTTCCTTGATGTGTATTTTCTAAGGTATTTAGTTCTTAATTTTTTCATGAGACAAAAATACCTTCTTTGGTATCTGTTGTGTTTTAGACTTCTGGCAGTCTCCAGGGTGGACAGAATATTAAGCCCCAGACTACTGCAGACGCTTTGGGGAACTCTGTGGGTGCASAGCGCCCTTTCCTGCGTTTTTTTCCATCTCTGTAGGCTTAGCTAATGTTTCAGGCAAGCTCTTGAACTGCCTAAATCAGGAAGTCCCTGCTGCTTTCAGAGCACCCAGCCAGTTTGCGCGCGCTCCAGAGGTGGCCTCAAATCTTCAGAAAGATCTTGCCATGGGTAGACTTTGCTCCGGCTCTGCCGGAGCTGGCACTGCGGAACTTGAACGGCTGCCGGAGGAAGGCCGAGCTCCAGCTGGCAGCTGAGCGAGCCATCTGCTTGCTCCTGCGCGGGTTCCTGAGTCTGAAGCTAATCTTAATTATCAACTTCAGCAAGAGCTCCCTAATTTGCTTGCAGCCCTCATATCATCTGGGGGCATGTTTCAGGACTGTAGCTGGCACTGTTTTCCTATCGCTGTGAGAGCCACCAGAGTGGAAGATGAGGTTTGGCCTTTCAAGTGAGAAAGGCATCTCAGCCTGCGTCTCCGTGGAAGCTCCAGAGATGCCCAGGGTTTTACACCCTTAACTTTAAGGAGTCAAGCTCTGGAAGTCAATTCAGTCTGAACTGAATGCTTTAATTCTCTTCAGAAAGATCCAGAAGCAGAAGGCCCARTTTATCCCAAAGGGAAAACTGAAGGGAGATATGCCTGAAGTCACATTGATCTCACAGACTTTTATATCTAAGGAGAACTCTAGATTAGGCCTTCGCGACAGACAACTTCACAGCCTGAAACTGCTCTCCCTGTCTTGGAGACCTGATTTATCTCACTTTGAGAGCAATTGGTTCACTCACTTCCATCAAAGTTCAATCTGATGAAAAATGAGATAACTTAGTGGACCAGAGACCTGCTCAAGGACAGCATATGTATTTTGCAGTGAAATGGCATTGGACCAAAGCAAATAGCAGTGGATGTTGAGGGCTCCTTAACTATTAAACACTTGGCCTACTAGGCTACAGAATTTGGCCCCTGTATGTATCCTGTATCCTGCATTTCTTTTCTAGATGTTTCTACAGCAGAGATAGATCCAAATTATTTTTTCAGCTTGATCTTTGGATCTCCTTCAGCTTCAGGAAGACCAAGAACCCTGTTGTTAGACAGGCTACAGCCTGAATTACATTCCCCAGCCTGTACTGGCAGCTCCTATGTTGCCTAAAATGACCCCTTTGACACGTTCTGGACAGGGAAAAGAGAAGGACTATCCTAAAGCTCGTGAGCTGCTGATAGAATTGAATAGAATTGAAAGTCATTTTCACACAAGTTTTCTCGTCCTAGGTCCATTTCCCAAAGGGCAGCACGCTAGAAGGGAGGAAACCTCCAGGAAGGACAAGAATTTTTTCCTTATTTTTTCTTTAAGCTGGAACCAGCATATAGAGAGGCTGTGTATTTAATAACACTATTTTCCTAGCTGGAACTCTCATAAGAGAAGCAGCACACACAGTATGCTTGCTAGTCCAACATTCAGGCTCATTTCTTCTTTAGATTTAAAACCTCCCTCCTCTTCCCAAACCAACTATTTTACAGTGGTTTCCAAGACCTCAGCAGGCAATTTGCAGCAAACACCAGCCCTGAGCTGCAATGTAGCATTTCAGGTCTCAGCCCAGCAGACAGTTACGTGTCTGTAATATTCCATGGATGCAGACTGACTTGCAGCAAGGGCAATGGAAGGATGGCAGAGGAAGATAAGGCAAGCTTACTATTCATAAATTTCAGTCTAGCATAACATTTTAGATTACAACTCTGTGATGGTAATCACCTCATATGAAACTGTTCCAGAATACCAAATTGTAAACTCTCTTTCTTCATAAAATATTTATTGATGGGTTTTAAGTCCTAGGACTGGTAGGTGTCCCAGCTGAGAGAAAACAGCATGAGGGGATAGGAGTGAGGGCACAGTGGACAAATGAGAAAGCTTAATGTTATCTGAACTCAGGGCATAACATTGAGGATGATAAAATAGCATGAAGAAATGTCAAAATTGACTTGACTGGCAGCTATTCTGAGACAGTCATGCATTTATCTAACTGTGATTGTGGGGTACAAAAATACTTATGCACACTGCTTTTTTGATATAAATATRGGTATGTAGGAAGATACAGAATAGAAGAAGGAACCCTCTTAAAATAAATCATTTTTCTATACACCTAATGTGTTAACTGAAGTGTTTAATCTATGCAACATCTTTGATTTGAAACGGCTCATTTTTATTTGGTGGCTATTGACACTTGGACAGTTTTATTCTGCACTGTGTGTGGATCTGTCCAACATTGCTATGACTTCTCATTGCCACCTGGAGTAAGACTTAATAAGAAAACTACATAAAACTTTATACTGATAATGACAAGAGGCATTTTTATTCTGCACAACTGAATATTTATCACAATAATTAGTAGTAAAGAACAGAACAAGAAAATTTTGTATATATACATAAAAATTAATCTTAGTTCTGCTTATTAAAACTTTGCAAGCATATACATGATGGAATTTTAGAAACATATATTACACACAGGTAAGGTGGTAGTAAACAATTCTTTTTTCATACATTTGTASCAAGGCATTTTTTTCTCCCAGTTCATTTTAGAAGACTGCTTATTAAGAACTGTACATTTCATTGCTACATGACTGTGACCTATTATCACAACATTTTCATGATTAAAGTCAGAAGAGACAGCACTGGGACAGTTGTTAAGCTTAAATGATCAGTGTAGTGCTACTTTGAGATGATTTGGGGAAGGGGAGGACTTGAAAATTTCCGATGGAAGCTGTTGGAAGAATGTCATTACTTCACTTGGGATTTGGGCCAACCTTGCAAACATCCCATTTCCACACAAGTGATCGAGATTCTTTCCATTTAGTTTAATGAGAGTTGAATGGGACCATAAGGCATGACAATCCTTTTGGGAAAATCCCAGGGGATCTTCCATCAACTCAAAAGCTCGGGGCATCCATTTTGTGCCTCCAGAGCACAGAAAGGCTTGTGTTTGTTAGTGCACATGCAGCACGGTTCCTCAGCACTGCGGCTCCGAAGGGAGCGTGCCACCGTGGTGCCGCGTTCTGCGCTCTGCAGGAGACGGGCAGATGTTGATGTTCAGCTTTCTCCTTTTCCGCTCACTGTAGGTCACCCACGAACTTTAGGGAATTATTTAGCTGTGTGGTAGGTATATTGGACAGTCTGTGGCAATAAGCAGGGAGTCAATGTGGTGCCTGACTATTTCTTCCCTCCTTGCAGTTTCAGTGCTCAGAAGCATCTGTAAGTCAGTTTTCAACTTTCACAGGCTTGAGGACGTTTTTCAGTGCTTGAACACCAGGCACAGGGGTTACCCCCAGTGCCAATGTCAGTTCTCTGTTGGGACAGACTTCTTCAATCTTCCCSCTAGTACCAGGAGGTATTATGAAGTACTAGGACCATATTTTTTATAACAGTCATGCATACTAAGATAAATCATTTTAAATAGACTATTATGTTTTAAAATGCCATTCTGCTCAAAGTTGGTTTTGTTTTATTTGTTTTAAGATGTAAAGACAAGGTAACATACACTTACCTCAACAGAGGATGTGAATAAGTCTGTGCTTCCAGTTGTTGGGGAGGGTACTTGGGACCCAGTTCCTGAGCTTAATGAGGCTGTACCCAAATTGTTAGGCTGCTGAATTACAGCAGTTTGTTACTCACTCAGCATTGTCAAAATGATGGTTGGGAGCCATTAGGAGGCTGAAGTGGCAATGAGGATGCTTGCTGTAGCAAAGCAATGCTGATGGTGTCTGTTTTTGCAAAATATTTTATGGCACAATGAAAATAGGAGGGGGTTCAAACCATTATTTTGTTCCTACTGACATTTGGGAGTGGAGAATTAAAAGCTGCAAAAATCTCTATGTCCCTATCTTGATGCTAGGTAACCTTTMATTAAATGGGCTTTTCTAAGGGAAAAAAAATCAGTAATTATGATGGCAATTAGTCATTGTTATCTGTAATAATAAGACATGACCGAAAAGCCTTTCTATGGAGTATGCCTGTGCAAAAATCTTGTCGAGTAATAACACAGAAGAATTTTCTGAACTGTTTCAAACTCTGCAGACTCTCACTGAGAAATACTGCTACTTTCCTTCCCCTTTGTCCTCCAAAAGGATTCAGCTCGTGCATTTGTTTCCATCAGGCAGATGTCCACTAATGACAGTATATGTCTTCACAACCTSTGCATCAGTGGGGCCGATGTTCTGAGGACTGCTGTTGTGAGCAGGCTCATGAGATGTACGGCGCGTAAGCGTTCGAGGTCACATCTATCATCTGAGCGATCCTCATTTGTGACTTGCAGCTCCAGTTCTTCTCCCAAACTTTCATCTACTCCCCCTTCTCCCCGGCTCACTTATCACACAGCATGTGTGACTCCTGTCGTTTCTGCTTCCTGCCTCTCCAGAAAAAGCAGAGTTTTGCCATGCTAAGGCTTTYGCAGAGAATACAGCTGCCTCCTCGCTAATCTACTGGAGAAAAGAGAAAAGTTAAGGTCTACGAAACTTTTTTGACATATGGCTGAATGAGGCATAAAACTCCCTGTGGGTGCTAGTCTGTACTTCATTCTCTATACTGTGTCTGGCATAAGATACTTCTAATGAAAAAGAAAAAAAACTAAACCGGTTTCTCCCTTCTGTCTATTGTGTCTTAAGTACTTATCCTTCCATTTCACACAAAGCAYGCTAAGGAGTGAAAATCATTCAGGTAACCTTCTAGCAAAACATACCCCTGAATACTGATGTTTATTTCTTAGTAGCTCTAGGTCTAACGTACGGTAAAATATACCGATTTTTTTTCCTGTCACAATGGAGAGAAGGGCTAGCTTTTTTTGCTGCAAAATAACAGTGCTGCTGTCAATGACTGCCCCTTGCCACATGAATATGATGGACATCCCTCCATTGACCCATGAACTAGAAACCTCATATCTCCACTCAAGTGTTCTCTATATGCTAAGATACTAAGTTGGATGAGGTGAATTTTTGGAAGCAGAGACAGAAGGGAAGAGTATRTGGTGTGTGCCCCTGTGGTGTTAGTGGCTGTCAGCAAAGCCCTGTGTGGTCTCAGGTAGGGATCAGGAACTGAGACCAGCTAGAATAAATTTAATCATGGCCAAGATTACAGAGAGGCTAAAGTCATCCAAAGTCAGTTACTGTGCTGCCCTCCAGAAAGAAATTGTCTTTCTGGTATGAACTGACTTACTTCAAGGCATGTGAGCCCAATTAAATAGTTACTGTCCACTTCCAAGGTGTGTGTTGGTGCAAAATTCATTTCAAGAAGGGATAAAGGTCTTTCAAACAAAAGACAGTTTACATGTTGACCCCAGTGTTGCCTTAATTAAAATATTTTGACTGATTAAATAGAGAGTTGTTTAATAGGGTTTGGATTGTTGTTTTTTTGTTTGTTTGTTTTTTATTTCAATTATCCAAAGGTTTAATCTGTGAAAGTCACTATAGAGATACTGKATCTCGTAAGACATCTGCAGTGAGCTAAATGCCTCCCTGCTSCAGAGGGACTCACTCTTCCATCATGTGTCGCCTCTGCCGTGATGGGCCTGAATAAGTGCAACTGGGCTCACTCCCATTAGTAGAGTCTGCTGGCATGACACTGCCAACATATGTTATTTATGGTTTGGGATGGGCTGAGTACTAGTCACAGCACAGAAATAACATTATTGCACATTGCATAATGGAGACAAAAACTCTATCCTTCCTAAAGGACAGTTTTGCAATTTCACCATAATTGATAGACCCATTTTTTTCCCACGCCAACTTCTCTTCTCATGTGCTCAAACGTTCACTGGTAGAGTCATAACTTTGGCTCGGAAGCACCACTGAAAGCTGTTATTGATGTGGTCCTCCTTTCCCTCAGCTCAAGGGCAGCCTCCTCACTGCCTAGGAGATTCATGAGTTTGTGATAAGGCTGATCAGAAACACTCCAGCTGTCTTCCCAAAATGAGCTGAACTTCTCTACTAGTTGCTGGAAACCTCATTGGAGTTTTATCCAATTAGTCTTACTTTCACCTCAGTGCAGAACAACATACTAGGATTAGTGACCAGAAAGCAAGGCAAATACTTTTCTTCTGAAAGAATTTGGGCAAGTTAATAATGATTTCTCTGATTTCTTTGATTCTGGAAAGTATTACAAAGGCAGCATAGTTTTGAGATTCACAATTAGTTGAGTAGTGGGCTTACCAAGTTACTAGTGCTTAAAACTCTAAATAAAAAGTTAGAGACTTCGATTTCCTGTATTCTTTTCAAAAATGATTTGTAACTCCTTACAATAATATCTTGGGGGCTGTTTTATGATAAATAATCTACCATTTGGTATTTAGGATATTCCTAACCTTGAAACTCTAGACTGATTTCATGACACCTCATGTTGAATGACATTAAGACATTTGCATAGTATACATATATATAAAATATATATTTATATATAATGTATTACATTATTTATTTTTATATATAAAAAAGACATTATAAACACTGTTTGTCCCACAGGCGCTATAGATTTAGCTAACATAGGAACAAAGAATAAAGTTATGCAAGCATAATCATAAAGATAAGTAAATAAGTGGTACACTAATACTAGATAATAGATTGCTAACAATAAAAAGAGCGAAATAAATACAATGTTTTGTATTTATTTGCACTTGTTTTTACCACGCTTTTAAAAGTACAAACTGCCCTGAGATCAAAATAGGCTGTAAAAATAGCAACATATTTCACAGTATCTTTTTCACTCATGCACTTATAAATGTATGAGACCTAGATAAAATAAAACATTTAAAAAATCTGTATCTGAATAATCTGAATCTGGTGCAATATTAAATGTTTTCAAACTTGTCTTTATGTTACATACCTAGTGGGAGGAAAAAAAAAACATTTTTTGGAGTCTCTGTTACTCCTTGGCATTTTACTGTACTTCACAGTGCTATTAGCCACCAATGCACATATTCACAGAGGGGGATATTCATTCTGGTGCATAGGACTCTCTGACAGCTCATGCAGTACATAAGCCTCACCTCAATGTACATTGTGAATTATGAAATGTGCCTTTTGGAAGTTTCACATTTCAGACCAAGATATACAAAAAATGGCATGGAAATTACTACTTGCTTAGCAATTTCACACTGACATTTTATTTTAAAATTACTTATGACTTACCAAGAGCCCCTTTTCTACAAATCACCACACTTACCTTTATGGGTTAAAGGAATGTTGTCAAAAGTAACCAATGATTTTTTTCTATATACATCTCAAGACCTAATCCTGAAAACACACTATTTCTGAAATTAATAGATCTAATTACAGTAGAAAGGACTCAAATCAGAGCTATACTTCTCCAGAAACTTCAGACAGCCAACAAAATGTCTTTTGATAATTTTCATCATTTACAAATTCTGTGTGACCGTAGAGCCCTTTATGTACATGTGTGAAGCAGCAGACCCTGTTTTCAAGATGGGATTCATCTGTGTTGGGATCAGGAATAGATCCTGGAATAGGAACAGTCTATAGGAGATGCACCTTAGCCTCTGGCCAAGTAGTTAAGGGTAGCAACAACAACAAACAAAAGAAGAATGCAGAGCTCTGCCCTTGAGGTTGTTTCAATTCTTCATCCAATGACTATTTTATTTAAAACAGCACAAAACCAGTTTGCTGTCCTTCTAGGAAAGTCTCATATCCACAATATAATTTTGTATCTCCTTGCATGTTCTCTTTCCACAAATGTAACTTTAACATGAAGTGTAGCCTGATGTGGAGAACTTGCCAGCAATATAGAGTTGTAGCTGTCCTACAAAGAAAGGCCATATTGGAATTAAATATTTTAGCAATCTGGTGAGCATTGAGAAAGGATGAGAGGAAGAGAACAACCAGATCTTGACAGGTGATTTTTCCTGCATGGATTCGGTGCTATCAAGAGCCCATGTAAATATACACAGTATATTAATATCAAGKGGCTTCCTACAAGCTTATTTATTCTAGCCTGGAACAACATGCAAGCAGTTTGGACAAGCTTTCTTTTTTCTCTAAAAASAAATGGATGGGCATGGATGGATGGGCAGAATGTCTATAATACCTTGTGGAAGTATATTGTGAAGAAGTACTCCAGGTCTGTTGTCCTTTGACTCCCTTTTTCATTTGCTAAGAACTGCTACTTTAAGGATTTTTAAAACAAATTTCTAATATAGAGGATTTTTTTTCTCTTATTTTCTTTTTGAGGAAGAGAAAACGCCATGAAACCTCTATAATGTATTCTTTTCTGCTGGTCTCAAGTAGAGACCAGCATACATTCTTCTGCTCTCATTTCYAGCATGTATAGAATAATGTATAAGAACGTCTACTGGGCACAGAGTCATGGAGTTTAAAGCACAAACATATATTTCATTTCATACTTCTTGGCCATTTCATATTTTAATGCTAAACTCAGTTATGGCAGTGTTCAAATTGGAAGCAATAARTTTTCATATTCAATACGGTATCTACGCAATATTTATTTGCCAGGAAAAATGAAATTGTAAGAAAATTTTAAAAGAATTTTCTTAACAGAGACAAGGTTTTGATCATACATGACTTTGCTGGGGACAGTTTGTGTCAGTGAAGCAGCACCTCTGCATTAGTGTTCCTTTGTAGGTGAATTCTGCCCCAATTAGTAAGGCTGCAGGAAAACTTATGACTTGAGGCTTTTCTCCTTTTTTTTTTTTTCCTATAGTATCATTTTGTCTAATGAAAGGACATTTTCTTGCCCAGTCAACTTGGCCTCAGTTGTTGTTGTTGTGATAGTCTAAAGATACCTTATTACTGCTCCTGTGAATGTGCAATTTGAAAGCATCTACATAGAATTTATTTGATGATTACTCACCTGCTATTAAAGTGGTTCCAAATAAAGTTAAATGGCAGCCTGACTGGCTTCTTGGATGCTCATTCTCACCATAAAAGAAATTCTGTGTGCTTTGTGCAGTGCTCAAGCTGCTTTGCAGAGGCACCATATTTAATTAGATTAGTTTTAATTAGACTACAGATGCAAAGTTGCATCTGTGTTTCCCGATTAGTCTGTTTCTAGGCACTTTCAGCCAATAATGAACCACCATCTCATTTGCATTCATTTAAGTGCTTTAACCTTTCACTTGCTGGAATAATCACTRGGGAAGAATGCACATAATTTACGGATTAATATGTCAGTATTGCCGTGTGGCACCGTGTACAAAAATATACAGAAAGAGAACTTGCCTAAGAGAAAATGAGGCAATGAAAGAAAGAAGGAAATTGCACCAAAGAATTAACTCATTCTTAAATAAGTTTTTCTGAGGATTCCTTTTAAACTTATTTAAATTCCTTTAGAGCCCTTATTTTCAAAGCTGCAAGCTTTGGAGCTTTGGACTTTATTGATTGCTCTTTTAMCCCTAATGTTTGTTTTCTTTATGATCTTTTCATTTATACTTCTTCATGCATCACAGAGTCCATTTTCTTTTGCTGCCTCCCCCTTTCTGCTATAGCTAGCTTAACTCACTTACGAGGAGACTCAGAATTAATTGTCATTACTGGTGATGCTTTGGGTTTGCAGGAATTCTCAATTAACTATTGCAAAGTTGTTGCTATCAGGAGAGAGCACAGCTGCTTCTGCAGCTAATGGCAGAGTATGAGAAASTGGGAACTTGGGTCAGAATCCTAGTTGTACTGAAATCTTCAGGAGCTTTGCCGTTGATTTCAGCAGAGTGAGGCTTTTACTCYGACTTGTAATTCCAGGAGTTATTATTTCTCCACTGTTTAAGTATGGCATTCCTTTTTCATTTATATTTATGCGTTTTGACTAAACTTCAGTTTAATTGCTTGAAGTTTGATTGTATTTGTACAGGGGCAGAAGGAAGAACTTCGCTGTATGCTTTTAATTTTAAGATGTGATTTTTTTCAGCCCCTGATCAGTAGCAATGTAATGAATCCAATGAGGAGAATGAGTTTTAATTAAACAAATTTAAGAAGTAGGATGAACTTTTAAGCAGGCAGGGAATAAAGAGGGTTGTTGAATAGCAATAGGAAAATGTGTCTGTGTACAGCAGCTGCGAAGAGTGGCTTTAAATTTCAGAGAAAAATACAACTACTACAGTGGAAATGTGCTGATTTCAAGAGGAAAGTGTGCTCTGGGCACAGGGTTAGGTTCCTCATTCTCAAGACTTAGTGAGTACTGGTCATCTTGTCATGGCTGTCTGGCTTGCAAACTATGCTCTGATTATGACAACTAGCAATTTGGGATTCAGAARGACCTTCAAAGGTAAAGACAGTATCTTAATACCATGGAGCAATTTAACTTGATGCTCAAATACCATGAGCATGGTATACTCATGAGCATGAGCATTCCATGGAGGTCTTCCAAACCCTCTTGGATGCCACCCTGTGCCACATGCTCCGGGTGTCCCTGTTGGAGCAGGAAAGTTGGACTAGATGATCTCTAGAGGTCCCTTCCAACCTTAACCATTCTGTGATTCTCTAAGTTATGTAACCTATAGGACTGTAGATCCAGATCTATTATAGAACTTTCAGGCAGACTCTCATTACCATTTACTGAAATAAAGTCAATTCAGGGTACCTAATAACTGGTTTTCATAGTCTGCATGGATTCTGGATTCACTTCTCTTCCCACTGAATAGAATAATCTGGCCACATTTCACAGGCTGAGTTTTCAGTATGCCCTAACAGAGATGCTTTACATRGTGGAAAAAGTTTGGCCTGACCATATCTGTAGGATCTGTGCTAAGCACACTCACTGTCAGTAAGATTGGACAGAAGAAGACAGGAAGAAAATAGCCCTTCTGTGAATTCAACTTGTACATGAGATCCTGTAAAGGATATAAGTGCCTACAGATACCTGTTTTCAGCTGAACAGCATAAGGTAAAATTGATGCCTACTGCATAGATAATCAAAGGTGGGCTTTGGTGCTGAAAGATGGGATTTCATTTCTTTCTGTCATACACAGGAAAAATGACAGAATAATTTGACAAAAACTTGCATCCTGCATTGTTTTACATGACTGGACTTCAAACTTGGCATAGGAGAGAGTCAACAGGGTCTCATAAGAGTAAAAAATAAACTCACAGACCAGCTGCCCAGGAGCAAGYCAGGTAGAGGAGTTAAGGAGGATTTTCTGCTGAAAGGTTCAGCACATGGCWCAGCAGGTTCCTAGTCCAGTTAACTCTGGGAAGAGCAGATTCCCTTCCAAAGCACAGCCRTTCTTTTTGGGGAAAAGGAGTAGAGATGGAACAAGGCTGAATCTTCTGATATTGAACTGGTAGCACCTCTTTCCACTTTTTATGTTAATCTGAAAGCTGGAGTGCTCCTCCAGGAGAAGGGGAGACATAGATTAAATTTATCATCATGACATCAATCAWATAGCCCATATAACCGTATAACTCTCACGACCATGGGTTATATGTCACTCACAAAGCCATATAACCCAGCAAGATGCTCTTCTTGTCAGACTGAAAGCTACAACAGATGAGAGCACTCTGAACCCATGTTGAAATTACGCCATTCTATAGGAAACAATTCACAACAAAAACCAAATTGAGAGAGAAGAAAAGGTTTCTGGTTGTCATTCTCAGCATTGCTCACCACATAAAATGCAGTAGTAGCTGAAAAGGGCCTTCTTTCTGATGGTTCCTGCTCTGTCCCGAAGCTTTCAGCAYCATACTTTAACTCTACTTCATGTCAGATTAAAAAAAAAAATGGCAGATAAAAATACTAGGTGAGATTTTTTTGTGAGAGTTGCCACTGTATGAGTCAAACTGCTTACAGTTGCTTTTGCTGATGGCCAATAAGATTAACAGGACACAGGAAGCATCGGGACAAACTACCTGCATTAATCCACAGCAGGCAAGGACATTTTGTGCTGCCCTTTCGGGTGATACCTGTGCTTATATAAATGAGTCCCTTCCAGAGGTCTTTCAGGTCACATCGTGTCCTACACCTTCAGTGTTRACTGTGGGTTGTAGCTGTAACATTTCCTCATGGTCTAGCTGAATACGGTGCCTGACTAGAGCTTGTCTAAATTAATTATTCTGGCTAATTAGCAGAAATCTGAAGCACAACATGAGAGGAAATATATTCCAGGAATGCTAAATTAATAACTACTAACATTGTCCTCAGTTACTAGATATGGAACGTAAGAAGCATAGCAACAGTGATAATTGCCTTAAAGTAGTAAAAATGAAGGATTAGGGAAAGTGTTTGGGTAGCCTGTAGGATTGAGAGGTCAAAAGGTAATCTGCAGCATTTTCATTTCACAGACATGGACTAAATCCCTACAACAACTGTGTAATTTTGATGTAGATTTCAACATATTAACATGAAATTCCAGGCATGTATAAACAGAGGTTGTGTTATTCATTCCTACTGCAAACTGACCACTTTTCCAAAAAATGCAGCTTCCTTGGCCTGCACAGAATGGGTGACTACGTAGTGCTGATGTCTCCTGAGAACAGTTTTACTTTGTCCCACACTGAAGAAGAAGTAATGGAAAAATGAATATATTTAGCATTTACACAAAGCCTTTTGGAGAAATTTCTGACCTTACCTCAATGGAACATTTCAGCCTTTGTATTTATGGAGGCTAGGAAGAAACACTCTGAGTTCTTGTCCTAAAACAGGATTGTCCTCCTTCTTGGAGCGGCATAACTCCAGATTTGATTAGAGCTATTAATGAGGTCAAATGATGCTTTTAGGCTGGTAGCTAATGTAAACCAAATCTATTTATCACTTTGGCAGTGGTTCCTGCAAGAAAGTTAATGACCATTAGTGTGCGGCTAGCTGGCCAATCAGGAACCCTGTTCCTTGTGCAAAAGGCCGACGGTAGTAATCAATCATCATCATCCTCATCATAATGGTGCTGCTAAATGAGCTTCTAAAAAAGAAGAACAACGTGGCTATTAACCTTAACTGCATCTTGAAAATAGATTTCTTCCTACAAAGGCCATCACTGTTATGTGGGTTGCAGCCTTGATAGTTTCTTGCCGAATAAAGGAGGTTGAAATAGTAGGCAAGGGCACAACCTGTATTTAGATTTTCTGCTTCAGTCTTTTAAAATAAAAATGAAAGTTTAAAAAGAAGAAAGGTCAAAGCCTACCTTTTTTGCTTTTTAATAGCAAGTGAAAACTACGTTTTCCCCAAGAGACTTCAGTTGTATTGTCAGTTAATAACCCCAAAAAAATTTTTTTTACATTTGCAGTCTAACTGTCTAGTAACATCTAGATTCCACAAAATTCTATATCCTTAAAAACATTTTATGACACATTTTGATATTGACAGCCATATCACATGATATTAGAAGTGGTTATTGTGAAGACTGCTGTGCATATCCACGAGTGGTCTTTTCTGGGGGAGTTTGCCTTTGCCAGGAAGGAGTGGGAAGAGTTTTCTGTCCTGGTACATGTTGAGATAGAAGCGAGGAATGCCAAGGGAACACTCCCTTCCATCCCAACGTTATGGCAATGCTCAGGACAGCTGGGCCCTTTGTGCCACCTCCCTCAGAATTTACAAATACCAGGAACACAGTCTAATAGACTGAGGTTGTGAAAACATTTCAGCTAGAGTGCCCGGCATGGCCTTGGGACCATGCTATGGATGGGCTTCAGCGAATAGCCCATCAGGCAGCCTCACGCTTAACTGCTCCATCTTGCCAAATGTTGCACAAACGAGGGCAGCTGAGTCCACCCCATTCCTGGCCCCCATTCCCACGATCCAGTGTCACTCGTATATCGTTCTCAAAAAATCTACCGTGCAGGTGGCTTATTCTCTCCCATTTACTGGGCGGACCAGACTGCCACATCAATGCTAGAGATGCCTGCCAGGTTTGCTCTCCCTCATGCCCCTACACAGCTGAATCAACGGACAATTTGATCCCCTTGGAAAGATCAATGCATACAGCCACAACCGGCCTGTCTTGGTCCTACGAGGATGGATGGAGAGCCAGGCAGGCGAGGGATCAGCAGGGTCTCCATGCTTGCATCCTGCTCTGCTGCAGTCCAACTCTGGCACATGGTATGGGCCCTTGGGCATCGTATGTTAGGTATGCAACCCCACGCTTGCTGTCCAGGCCCCACGACCAAGAGTATGAGCAATTCAAGCATCCAATTGCAGCCGAATTGACCAGACCAAATTTGACTTTAAACCACCAAAGTGTGTGTTGTTGACCACCTCTCTGAACGCATGACTCATGCTGACACTACCTATGAGCAACTGCGCATAGCTATTACAAGGACATACATGGGTTTATGGACACCCTAGAAACAAACATGACCCTCTGGGGCGTTTTGGTTCTGGTGACTAGAGATAGGCAATTTCCTTTCACACAGAGCCTTTATGTGATTGAAGTACAACCATTTCTGTGAAGAATTATTAGTCAAGTCCTTTTAGCTTTGAATCGAATTGGCATTGTCAGAATATGTAATCTCTTGATTGCAGCTCTAGAAACATGGTGGTTAAGGCTTCATAAATGACTATTGCCTTTAAAGACAGTTTATTTGTTCTTGCATTTTATCACCAATTCTCTGTCTCAGAAAAGTCTTCTTAGGACCTGCCTTGGATTATCTCCAAAATCAATTCTAATGTAAGTCTAACACCAGAGTGCCCCAGGAGCTCAAGTGCCAGAAATGCCTTCTGGGAAGGAATGGGTCTTGCAGACAAGACTGTGCAGTCTAAGGGGCTATTGAATGCACCGTATTTTTATTTGGGGCATTCCTGTTAGACTGTTAGCATAGTTCTGTCAGCTGGTTTCATAGTTACTCAGAAGYCTGAGGACCAACTCTCTGCCTTGATCTGGAGGTTGGTCTGGAAGACCAGAAAGGACCATGGCTGGAGTTGGAYTCAGCTCAGATACTCTTTTCAGCAAGTTCCAGCCAAAACCACCTTGTATCTTTCACGGCCAAAACCTGGCAATAACCTTGGCCACTGGTGAGCTATGCAGGCTCCGCTCTGGCTTTCCAGCTTCCCTGGAGAAAAAAAGCGACATTCATGTCCTACATGGAAGGAAGGGGTAGACTGTCTTGTGATGATGAAGTGATCCTGGGATTAGCACCAGGGCTGCCCAAGCCCAGGGGGTGAGCACACTGACTCTTCCCAGTGCAAACTGATGCATGTGGGCAAGGGCAGAGCAGCGAGGGAAACCAACGGTACAGAAGTCTTAGCGCTTTCCCCATGTCAACAAGTTTTGATATGAAACCTCTGTGGGTCATGGGCTGTGCATGACACTGAGAACCCCTGCCAGGAGGATCTCGTGGAGGCACTAAGAGGGTTATTCATTGTGTGKTGCACAGAGGCAGGGTGCTGGGCAGATGGGATGTGGCAGTGTGCATGCCTGGCACATGCTGCAGGGCTGAGAGGAGGACGTGGCTCTGCGAGTGACTCACGAGGGCCCCGTGGAGATGTCTACGCAGCCCGCGGCCGGGCTGGGGAGCGTGCGCCCCGCGGGCAGGGCTGCCTTGTCATTGCTGCTGCGTGCGCTGTCTCCTCCAGCGAGGCACGTCTTCTGAGCCCGTGCCTCCAGGCACTGCCCACACACAAATAAGTGCCTATTAATAACGATAATATTTAACTAATCTTGCTCTTTCAAAGTTRTAGCTGCACATTTCAAATGACAGATCAAGAAATGCAGGCATGCAGTTGGTTTCACCGGGCAAATGCCGTTGCCCAGCAAAAGAATCACACGTTYATAGATAAAATCCAGTCACAGAAGAAAACAGGTCTCCTCATACCAGCACTTTCTGCCTGCATACTGTAACTGGCCCGTCGTTCATTAGAAATAAATTTAAAAACAAAGGTTTAATGCTAGCTGGAAGAAGGAGGATGTTTCTAGTTTGCTCCTTGATTGCTTTTTTAATTGATTTTTCATGACTACAGGTATGCAATTATTATTTTCTTAGATCATGCTGGACAATGAAGATAAGGAAATGTTCTCAAATTTACTGGAAATTGGTCTTGTGAATGTGATGCAAAATTAAAAACAACAAAAGCTTTTATGTCTGAAAGTATTAATTGATTTTAGAAATGAACTGTATCCATGATTTTTAACTACAGAATATATATGTTTCACAATGAAGTGAACAGCAGGTAAAATGTATAAATAGAACTTTCTGTTCTATAGGTGAGTCCCTTTAACCTGCCTTTATATTACATAATARGAAAGGATGAAAATAGGTTCATCCCAAAACTCTTGAAGGGCTAGAAAAAGCAGATATATGAACCTGCTTAGTATCTGTTCAAAATTGATAATAAGGCTTTGCCTGCTTCTGGAGAGATTGATGCAAAAGATCAAGTCCTAAAGTGTCATAATTTTTATGAGCTCAAAGAATTACATTATTTATAAGCTGAAAATGCTTTGCTTTTTGACATTTGGTCTTCTTTCACATGGAGAGAGAGCAAATTTCACTAAACATCATTACAGAATTTAATAGGTGGCAACTGAAACTTAGAATGGGCAACAAGGCCGAGGAACAAGGGGGTTATTTGAGCAGGTAAGTTCATCAAGTTAGATACATATGAGAAGCAGGTAAACTCTATTCATGCTCTGCTATCCAATACTTTGCCTGAATCCATGAATTCTGGGCACAATATCCTGTTTTGATAATAAAATGGCAAGAGTCCGGAAAAAAATGATTATTTTAATGACTTTAATAGGTGAAAAATTATTATCAAAAATTATTATATTAGCACATCGTGATAAATAAAACTGCTAGCCTGTTTACTTAAGCTACCTCTGCAGTGATAAACAAAATTGATTATTAAGGGTCCAAACTCTCTGCAAACATGGTACATTTTCACTCTGCAAACCAGGAACATTTTCACTTTTCATGAGGCAATAATTACCCTGCTGACAGTAATTGCTGCACAGCCAGGTGGGAAGCGCTATGTTCCCGTCTTTCTTTTCATCAGCTCCGCTATTTTAGATGAAAATAGTCATGCATAAAGTATGGCAGCAGTCTCCTGACTTCCTGTTTGGGAAGAAGCAACCCCAAAGAGGTGGCTGAGCAGCTGTGTGAGGCTCCTGGTGCTGGAGAACTGATGCTCCACTGAGACCTGGGGAGATGTGAGGGGCCTGGAGCTGGGTCTGAGCGAGCTGTGGCTGATGCCTGGCCCTGGAGCCTGGCACTGCACCAGTGCACCCATCATATCTTCCCTACAGTGCTATCCAAAGCCATACCCAAAGTCATATGTGTTTTAATGTCTGCATTTCTGTAGCTGCAACGCSTACTGCCATCGTGAGAGCCTTTGAGATTTGCTAATGAAAAGTGCTATAGATGAGCCATTTTTACTTGACACCTTCTAAATGAATGTTAAATCTCAGTAAGAAATAAAATTGCTAATCCCTTTTAGTGAAAACAGTGTATGAGACCACTGATAGTTCTTTTCACAGGAACTGTTCTGCTTTAAAACCTAAGGCTATATCAAATAAGACTATGTCTTAAGTTTGTATATGTTAGTAGATCGTGGACTAACAGGCAGAATCTGTATAATATCACCTTGTCAGAAATCATACATGCATTTCTTCTTTAAGAAAGGCACTATACCTGCATAATGTTTTATAACAAAATAYACAGAATTAGCTTTTCCTTTCTTGGCAAAGAAGTTTTTAACTAATTTTAGAACATTTTAAAATTCAATATGCTCTATGTGTGACTAATTCTTCTGGTATGCAATAACAGCCATTCCTGTTTTGAAAGATCAAGTAAACCGTAGTCTCATATTTGCAGGGGAAACCCTGAAAATGTGGCATAAGTACATCCCCAAGTGCTTAAGCACAAAGAAGCAGAACAAAAAACAAAAAACAGCATTCATTGCATATAATGAATGTAATCTGCTAAGAAAAGCAGCCAGAGCATAATTGATTTTTCCCATCAGTTTCATTACTTTTTAGTCTCATTCTCCTGAATTCAGAATCCTGGGATTGATATGGCTAGAGCATTTTGTTCCTTTGAAAATGCCAGTTTAAAGTCACAGGCATGACTCCTTTTTTACTGCATTTTTCCTTCAACCTATCAATCAAAGTTTGAAGTGTAACACACACTAAATGTCACAAGAAAAGTGAAATGCTCTTTAACCACCAAATACCATTGTCCACAACATGATTGGAAACACTCGTCTCAAGCTTCTACAGTTCTTTTCTTCTCTGCTGAATATTCGCCCTGTGAGTTGTTTTGTCCCTCCTCAGGAAAGTATCTCGCCTCAGCTGCTGTTGGTGCAAATATATGTTTTTGGAAAGCCTTCAACACGGCTGTCTGCCTTCCAGGTTTGGTTAGAAGCTCCAGCTTTCTTCATCTTCCCCAGCTGTTCAGCRTGTCCAGTACTTTCTCTGGCAATTACCTGGAGCTGAAATCCATTTATTTTATTTTAAATGCTTTATGCCAGCAGGTATCATGAGCTGGTAGGAGGCATCAGTGTAAGAAATTACCTACTTGTTCAAAAGCATCTTCCCCAGAGGTCTTGCCTTTCCCTATTCCATTTTTTATAGTAATCAACCACAGGTTTGGCCCGAGAGAGAGGACTTTATTTGTTTGTTGAACTGCACAGTGCTATGAAGGTTCATAGGTGGGCCCATGTCTGTCATAAGGGACATAGCTGTGCAATGGGCAGCCAGGTTTCTCCTCTGGGCTGCTGTTTGTCAAGCTGGGGRGACATACATGATAGTGGGGGTATGGCTTGTTTGCTGAATGCTATGGAAGGTGCTCAGGGCAGAAACACTTGTATTTGTGCAAGACAGGGGGTAGGAAAAGCAGGCAGAAGGGAGGTAGATGCGATGGGATGGTGGGGCTGTGAAAGACACTACTGAGCAGAGCAGGACATGGAGCAGAGCAGGGAGCAGGACATGGAGCAGGCCAGCCAGGCATCAAAGCCAACAGCAGGAGCTTTTCYGGGGCACCACACTGCTTTCCATCCCGCCAGGGAAGCTGCTGCCAGGTGGCCAGGCTGAAAGCCAGCCTGCAAGAACCAATGGGCTGTGACACAGCAGGCTCAGCTTAGTTTTAACTCCTTTTTATTTATATTCTGTTTCATCTGAAGTTTAGGGGGGAACAGGCTGATCAACAAAGGAGCTATTTGTTTTAGTATTTATTTGGATGAAACCTGACTTTTGAGCTTGAAAGCCCTTGTGATCCCTGTGAAGAAAGAGGCACCCTGGCAGCCTCACTTAGGCTTTTTGTCTGACTCACCACCATGTCATACCTGGAAACCCCTCTGCCTCACTCTAGCTGTGGTCCCTCTCCAGAGATGAGGAGCAGAGGAGCTGATCAGACTGAGCAATGTGGAAAGAGAGGCAGAAATAGTTCTGCTCTGCAGAAAGAAAATGTTCTGTTGAGTCCTGTTTTTTACCAAGACATAGAACCTAACATGTCCCCTAAAAGCACTAACAGTGCTATATCAGAAAGCCCTGCAAATTCCAATAGCACGAGTGACTTCGCCTTCAGGGAAGTATTTTAGTCACTTCATGCATTTTGGTCTCCAGCTTTGGAAGCATGTAGTAGGCTAATCAGGTACAATAAGCTGTTAGGAGCAGCCCAAGAATCTTAGYTAAATCTGTAGCCATGTTTAGGGTTACGGCTAGATTCAGTGTCAGTTTGCTGGGAAAGATGGGACAGCACAAAATTTACATAAACAGAGGGGCAGATATTGAAGTCTAGCATGCTTGCCAGGGTGGTTCTTGAGTATTTAACATGTATAAAAGATCCTTTAGATCTCAGGTTCTTGAACAGTCTCTAAATAAGCCAACAGGGACATGAGTGGTTTTACTTTATGTCAGAGGAACRTACACAGATGCAGAGGATACAAATATTTGGGACAAGCAGATGATAGATCTTTTTGCAAACAGTCTTATTCGTGGCTGGCTATGTCACTGCTGTCTCATGTATCCAGACAATGATGAGATCTGATTTTTTTTTTCACAGTAGTGGTGTATACTTTTGTGGCTGCTAACAATGAAATTTGCATTATAATATATGACTTCCCTAAACTTCTGCCTTCAGTTATGCTTTCTTGAGCATAATCATGTTTCAGAAATCTCCTGGACATACAATATTTTCTTATGTTGGAAGATAGGAGGATACCAGGATGGGAGGATATTTGATCAGCAAAGCCCATCTGATCACTTTTAGAGGGTGTTTTGAATGTGGGGAACTCTCACTGTCCAAACATACGTTTTTTAGTCCAGTTATGGCTTCAGTAACTTCCATAAATTGTTTTGAGAGATAGCCGTATGCAACAGCACGCTGCATGCTGAAGCAAGAAAGAGGGGAAATGTCAGCATGAGAGCATTCATTAAGATATTTAGTAGTAGTTTCTTCTAGGGACAGATCAGAGGTACAGCCATTAATTTGAGCCACATCATAAAAAAAAAATGAAACAAACATAATAAAAGTGGAAATAATGTTTTTTAAATGTGCTGTTAAAGCTAGGTATCATATATAATGGTGTTTGGCAAGGAGATGTAGCTGCATAAACCTGAAGGCTAGCATTAAAATCATCAGGATTTGTACGTATTGGCAGTTTTTATCTTCTTGTTTTACAAGTTGTTCTACCATGTATCAGCATTTCCTTTTCTTTGCATCGATCACTTCTGCATTCCTTCTTCTGTGAACAGTGGTATCTATTATTAAGTCCTTGCTCTCAGTACATTTTCTTTTTTCTTTAAGTAACTTCTGGTGAAAGTCAAACCAGTTCTCAGAACATGGCCCTTGGGAAGTTTTTGTAAAGAAGTTGTAAATGGGGCTATATATTACCTGTTCTCCCTGATTAGAAGCGTTAAGTGCAAAAAAGCAAAGATAAAACTTCACTTTAATAAATGAGAACTGCCACAGCTCTCGATGTTCAGGCTACCACCAGTTTAGATTAATGTCATGCTCTTCACATACAACAGTTTGGCAATTGCAGCTTCCTGTTTATTATCATGTCCCTTCTGAAACACCTTATTAATATTTATCAATTCTGACGTGGCAGTGGCCTCCTTTGTAGAATAATATGGAATCTGCCATCATCTGATAGTCCTTTGCTGTCAGCCCTAGTTTAAGTAGGGCTGTTCTTGCCTATGTGAGAGTCATCAGAGGATGGACAGCGTTCTCAGTATGGCAGTCTTCACTTTGTAACTCATCTCCTCTGTTCCTTCCTGACCTTCCTTCTCTTCAGATCCTTTTTTAAGACAGAAACGTTTCACAGAAAGGAAGGAAAATTATTAGCATTAAGGATTTTGTTCTGTCATACAGACCACAGCACTTTGATGCTGTTACACATTTTCTGTCTTCCTTTTTACTGTCTTTTCCTCTGGGGTCAAATGTCCTCTGAGGCATTTGATAATTTTAGATTGTCTAGCTAAAATGTCAGTATTAGACCCAAGGCCCTTACCTCTCCAAGCATTTTGTAAGGCTAAGTAAGGATATCTTTATATAAAGAGCATAATTTTTAGCTCTTAAATTGAGTAACTCATTAAGAAGTGTTTTCCTTTGAACCCAGTGTATTCAGTGGAACAAGATTTAATGACAGGTTGAGACACAACCTATATTTAGTGTAGGGCAATAGAAGAAATCCATACTGAGGACCTGTGAGCACACTGCACGTGTCGTGGGGATGATACTGGAGAGGTCTGCTCTGGTGAGCTATGCGTCTTCTGCAGTTGGAGCATAGATGTTCTGGGGGCATATATTCCCWTTTAGTGCCTTCAATGCACTCCCATGCTGCTAACCAGCACGAGTCCAGGTGTGGTAAGTGGGGATGGTCTGGAGATTTGCCTCCTAAGTGCACTCCTAGCCCAAACTAAAATGCTAATGGAAGTGTACCATGAAAGGTCTGTGTAACTGAAGGACCACAAGTGCACCAAAAGGCCCACAACACGCCCACAASTCACTCTGACGTTAATGGAGGGGAAGGGC
Organism: Nothoprocta perdicaria; assembly: GCF_003342845.1. Lineage (NCBI taxonomy): Eukaryota > Metazoa > Chordata > Aves > Tinamiformes > Tinamidae > Nothoprocta > Nothoprocta perdicaria. Next base: position 736,588 of record NW_020455502.1, read on the forward strand.
AGAGAGGGGAAGGAGAGCTCACAGGTTCTTTAGCTGTGTCCATGTTCAACAGGAGTGAAGGATGCAGCATTGGTGCCTGAAATGCCTGGTTATCAACAGCCTTAGTTTCACTTCCCTGTTATTGCTCTGCCAAGCATTTTATTTGCTCTGCAATCTCCTCCTTTTGCAGATAGTAGGCTCTGTTCCTGCATTTCTAAACACAGTCCTAGATTGTGCCCTGTTTTGACTGGATCAACAAGACTAATTCAAGACCTCTCTTACTGAGTTTGCTACCTTGGCAGATCCCCTCCCGTAGATTTGCTTTAGCAGCCTTTAAGAATCACTGAATCATGTAGTGATTCATGACAGCTTTTTCCAAATAAGTATTATTTATTTGCCCACAGGAACTGAGCAGAGAATATAGCACTGACTTGCCGGAAAGCTTACACACATATTAATTATGCTTAAACCTTAGCTTTTCCTTGATAGTATAGGGAAGTATTGCTGGTTTCAAGGCACCCCCTTGTGCTGGCACTGGGTAAGACAAGTTGTACAAGAAGCTCCTGGCTTCGTCCCTTGGTTAAGGTCTGTGTTTTTTATGTCACCCACTGTCCTTCATCTACAACAGAGGTCTGTTATTTGGTACTCATGTCCTAAGCCCCTGAGGTTTCGTGCTGAGCTACAGAACCTAATCAAAATGATTTAAGACGGATGGAGCTAGTGTTCAAACTGCAGGGAGCACCAAGGAAATGAAGTTATTTGAAAATTATGCATATGGGTAGAAAACTCTTAATAGTTTAATAAACTGCAAAGATGCATTGTGACCATTATACATCTCTGAAATGATCAATTCTGTAATAACAGGAAGGTTCATATGCTATCCATAAGGTATTAGTAGATACAGGTCATAACTGCTATGTCAAAAAATTAAAGGCTATGGTATGAATTTTCAAAATTGGTAAATTAGTTGTTTCATTTTGAATGTGCACCAGACTTTGCAAATAAATAATTTTTAGGAGCTCATTTTTTTTCAGAAAATTAAACTCCTCTGGCAGTATCATGAATTGGGAAGCCCAGAAAAAATGAAAGCTTTACAAGACTTTACTCATTCTGGAAAATCTTGTCTGTATTGTGTAAAATGATTAACATTTAGAATTACTCAAGTAATGCTTTTGAAAGGAAGCAAACACCACTTCAAAGTTGGTGGTATCTCTAGGTTTCACTTGTTCTAAATCTAACACGTGCATCAAGCACCCACAATATTTGCTTGAACAATCTCTGTCAGTGACAATATTCTCATGAACCATCTGCTTGACAGAGATAGTGCACTTCTGTTAGGAAAAACATCTATTCTTTTTTGTTGTGCTTTCGCGGAAGTGAGTATTGAACCTGTTTTGGAAACGTCCAAATTTTGGGTTACCTTTCAAAAAGTTCTTTCCTTTGTTATTTATGCTTTCTTTAATAAAAAATAATTAAATTAAAAAGAGGGCATTTTCTTTGAAAGGATAAATGAGGAATTCTGCATGATTCGTGGTTTCTCAGGTATTAATTTGATGATCATTTAATTGTATCACAAGAGCTAATGAGGGGTATTAAATTACAACAGACAACACATCAYAGAAGAGCTGCTAAAGACACCTCCAGGTGTTTGAACTGCTCCATGGGCTCCCTGCATTGTGCTGTGGAAACACAAGGCAATGGTGCCAGAACCCACTTGACATAYAGGCACCTGACTCCACTGCCTCCACAAGCTTTTTCAACTGTTGCAGTTGTATATGGGTCATATACAGCCCAACTTAATTTTCTGTGAGCTTATGGATGTTGACTTTGCCCCTTTTCTTTCCTACCATGGTGCCACCATGCCCACATGGTCCCTTCCCACRGTCCAGCTTCTTCTGCCCTTGACCCCCTGGAGTTTTAGAGCCCCACTGCCAAGGCAGCAAACCAAGAGCAGGTGCATTTAGGGTCATCATTCATTTCATATGGACAAAATTCCTCTAAATTAGCTTCAAATGGAAAGCACAGCATTATTTAAGTGCAATTTGAAAGGCTGTGTCTAGCACATGTAAGTGAAGTATGGAATTTGGAAAGAGCACACAACAGTGAAAGGCACTGGTTCCTTGACGAAAATATAATACTTTTTAGCAGAACCCATGAAGTGTTACCACACCAGATTTGAGGATAATGTTAAGTCATTAATGCATGAAATAGAAAGTAAGTTGTGATAAGCGCAGATCTAAATACAATTTTAACTGCAGAATTGTTGTTGATGACTTCATAAAATACATCCCTTAAACAGCTGTTAATCTATTCACTGTTTATCTTTTAGCATTCATTTGTTTAGTAATCAGTTCTCATTTGTTCTACATATGGTGCTGCTCCTCTCATAGAGCAGCTGCATTAAATGAACATTTGGAGGCACAGTAAGTGTTACAGAAATTATTGATTATTTTTGTCTCTATCACCAAGGACATCTGAATAAAAGGTAGAAATATGGCTATTAAACTTAGGGTAAGGTGTAAGATGTTTTATGCTGTTCCTGAAGTGGTGCTTTCTAGTGGAACTTCTTGTGACTGTGCTTTACACTCTGCTTAGCTCCTTTAAGCAATTAATTTTCTCTATTTATACTGTCCATTCTCTTCTGTGATTCACTGACGTCAACATGTCAGATTTGATTCACTCTTCAGTTTTGCTGTGTATCGTATTAGAGACCTTGGGGTAGTGCATTGAGAGACTATCTTGCAGACCCGAAAGGCTGAGTACATTTAGAGATTTTAGAGAATGACAGCTTATAACATTTAAAGTTTTCTCAGGTATTTTGGTTAAATGGGAGAAGGAGTGGTCATTAAAGCTGATTTGTATGAGGATAATTCTCATCTGAAGTACTTGCATTTAAATGTCATCTTCCTTTTTTTCCAAAATCCTGATGTTTTGCAAGAGCGCTTATCATAGTCAGTGTATAGTATTATTTATTTATACTTCAGCTATGTCCAGAGCCCTGAATTGAATAAATAAACTGAACATAAGCCTTTATTTATAGGAATGTTGATGAAAGTCTAGTTATTTACTAAAACCGTGCTAATGTTAGGGCATGATGACTAATAGCATAAATGCCCTTGGACTGGACAGTCCTCTGTGCTTGCTGGTGACCTTGACCTGCATCTGTAGTGAGGACTGTGCAAGTCTGCCAAGTGCAGCAGTGGGCACAGGAGAAGGGCTCTTCATTAAAACTGCCTGCTGGGGTTGTGAGCCGAAAGGAGATTCCCAGATTCTGCCACAATGCCAGGTGGGTTCAGGGGACAATTCAGATAAGAAGCAAGCAAATTCTCAAATGTGCTGAGTGTTTTACACATTTAGTGTAAATATTTCAGGTATATTGTTTTAAACTGGTTGATTAATCCAAATAGCTGCAAGTTAGCTTGATATTTGTCACTGGGCATGTAAATAGAGCCCGTGTGATGTGTTAAATGGGGGTTGTGTGTGCAAATGCTCATCCAGGAGAAATGTACACACAATGACAGGGCATTTTAGAAAGCATCTCAGGTATTTCTGCATGACATTTTCATTGAAAAAGCCTCAGTTGTAAGAGAAGCATGCTTGTTGCTTAATTTAACCCAACTAACATTTTGCTGCTTTCTCTGTGTGTTTCTTTTTCTCTTCCAGTGCCACCTTGGGCCTTAATAGCCATAGCCATAGTTGCAGTCCTATTAATTCTTACCTGCTGCTTTTGTCTCTGTAAGAAATGCTTGTTCAAAAAGAAGAACAAGAAGAAGGGAAAGGAGAAGGGAGGGAAGAATGCTATTAACATGAAAGACGTTAAAGATTTAGGGAAGACCATGAAAGACCAGGTAAAGTCTCCCTCCTTTTCTTTAACTTTTAAGTTGCATTTGAAGGATTCTGCCTGATGTCTCTGGCCATGCGTCCACTTGTTGCCTCCCTTGGGGCTCTGTGAAGAGGGGACGATTGGGAGCGCGTTCTCGGTGGTGTCACCAAAGATGCCTTTGGATGTGGCACCACTGATGAAGCCATCAACCAATTTCCCTTCCCTCTTAAAAATAATGAACATGTAATGTTTCATATGGAAAGTGCATGAGTATTTTGGTTGTCCCAAAAGTGCAGCTGTAAGCTATTCTGTCTTTTTTATTTCAGGACCAAGTATGGTGTTTATATATGTTTATATTTCTGAGCTTACCTGACAGACAAGTAGTTCTGCAGTCTAAATCTCTTTTCTCCACAAGAGCAAAAATTTAGCTGAGAGAGAAGAAAACAGAATAGTGTAGTAGAGGAAAAAAAAAAAAAAAAAAAAAAGCAATCGAAGAAACAAAGAAAACAACCAAAAAGAAAGAATGAAAGAATACAGCAGAATTCAGCCAAGTGATGATGGGAGATTTATATTTGTAGGAGAGAAGAGGAGGCTGAAGATAACAGAACATACTTTTAGCAGCAAGTCAGCTGAATAACTTGGAGGAAAAAGATTTGCATTGTGTCTTCTGAGCAGCATCTTTTTCACAGTGGCAGAAAAACCTGTCTGTCAGAAGAGTAAAAGGTTGGAGGACTTAATTCTCAGGACTACAGAATTAGTAGGAGGGTGCAAACTGCAACACAGGCAGTTCCATCTCCACGTGAGGAGGAACTTCTTCCCTGTGAGGGTGACAGAGCCCTGGCACAGGCTGCCCAGGGAGGCTRTGGAGTCTCCTTCTCTGGAGATCTTCCCAACCCACCTGGATGCCGCCCTGTGCCCCGTGCTCTGGGTGTCCCTGCTGGAGCAGGGGTTGGACTAGATGATCTGTAGAGGTCCCTTCCAACCTTAACCATCCTGTGATTCTGTGATTCTATGAATTAATTAACATGTTCTTGGAAGAAAATAAAGCTTCTTCCAGTTGTCCTCTTATCTGATGATTAGGGTGCTACAAATTCATATGGCAAATTGTTGAGACTAAGTAGAAGAATAGGGAAATAAATGTGAAGCTGGCTGTATTTACTGCATGGCCAGATTTCCTAGGCTAAGAAGACAGCTGTATTTTAAGATAGAAATAATGGGGAAACTTGAACTACTGCTTTGAAAAAGCCTTTCAGTGGGAGATGGTAATTTAAAGATATTGTATGCTCAATTTTGTACTTCCAAAATCCATGGTAAGGCTGAATCAGAGCAGTCCTAATTGAAGAGAGAAGATGAAACCTGGTAAGGAATAAGCAGTTCCTTCCACAAAGTGGGATCTAGTATGTGCAGAAATGTGGGCTGAAGGCAGGTTAATTAGAAGCACCGACCAAAGCTGGGAATGCAAGGACTAGGGAGAGCTGGTGAGGAGCAGCATCCAAGATAAAAACCCTAGAGCAAGGTAATGAAGGGATTCACGGAGCAGTCTAGAAGTGGTGGGATACCACTGTACAGCAGTGGATCAGCTCTCTTATTGCCTATCAGACAGTCCAAATCAGCCTAGGACAGCCTCTGAGTAGAGCTTAAAAGCAGAGAGTAGAGTTCTAATCCATAAAGGAAAATAATGGATAAGCTTTAAAGGCACAGAGCTACTTCCAGTTTCAAATAATGGCCAAAGAGACAGCTTTTGTTGTTTTTCACCAGAAAGAGAAAATCACTGTAGATGCTGGTGTTTTGTTGCTGTTAATGTCACTTAATTGCAGAAGCCACTCTGGAGATGTTGATGCATTGGACGTCAGTTAACTTAACATTTAATTTTACATTGATATTTTATAGTGACCATAGTATAGTATCATCATCTGAGTCCTGAGGGAAAGAGTGAGGTTCCACTTTGGATCTCAGACTGTATGTACACTCCGCATGCTTACAGCTAACAAAGCTCACACCAGTTGCCTGGCCTAGGCACCCATTGTGTTTCTACAGCTAGTAGGCAATGCAAAGCAGATTTCTCTGCAGCCATCCCAGACTGCTGTATCACCACTAACCATCCTGGCAAGGAAAGCAAACGGCTGGAGAACCTTGTGTCTGTGGACAAGTGGAGCACCTTGGTGCTGGACTTCAGTCTTGGCTCCACCATCAGGGACGACGTTTCATGAGCAACTCTGATGTGCTGGAGTGCAAGCTGCAGGACACCAAGTCCTCCACAAGACAAATTCACAGCTGAATTGAATCTGGCCTGTGCATTAAATCACTGTATCAGAGACACACTTGTAAGTCTGGAATGTGAATTCCAGAGTTAAGATCAATGAGTGTGAGCTTAGAAAACACTAGAGTAGAAATATCAAGTCTTCTTTGCTTGAAAAAAAAATTATACTAATTTTGTTTTCTCCATATGATGAATGTGAAGCAAATCTGTTTTCTTTAAGCACCTTGATTTAGCATTCATGGATTCTGTACATTTGATTTATAGACCTTTTTCTAGGTTATTAATATTAAATAATTGTGAGATATTTCCCCTCAGCCATACATGGAAAATCAGATCAATTGCCGGGGTACCTTGGATTCCTGTTAGCCAAATTCCTGCCATTGGAGGAAAAGTAATTTCAAAGAACTGTAATTATATCTGTGGAAAATATCTTGTGATGTTTGTTATGTTCTACCAATGATACTAATGATAACAAGTGCAACACTTTGTTGTGGGACAGAAAATACGCAATTTGTTGACTGATATTTATGTAGAGTTTGTTCCATATCATGTAAGATCATTGTTRTATTTACAATATACAATTAAGTGTTTTTAATTATATTTGTTGGTACCTGGATAAATGACCAAGGATTCTAGGAACAAAAACATTATGAAGGTAAAATTATGTCACAAAATTAATAGTTTAATATTTTTCTCTTTTAATAATTTAATATTTTTCTCTTTAAGGGGAAAATTGGTTTTAAAAAAAAACAGAATCATTAATCTTTTCTCTGTACTTTGATCTATTTTACAGATTATGTAGTTATTTGAAGATTCGCTTCAAAATAATCTGTGTAGTTATTTTAAAGTATTTTGTCCAAATATTTTAGAATGTAATCAATATGTTTTAGTTCTGCATAATTAAATCTAAAGATGCTAAAGATGGTGAAATTAATTTTAACCATTTAAAGACAGTAAAGATGATAAAATTTTTACATCAAAAATAGTTGATGTAAATGTCTTATTTTTAACAAGTGAATGGATACATCACAAACTCTCCAACCTGGCTTCCTCTCCACTGTCTGGGTTTTCAAAGAGAGGCAGCTTRAATTAGCCTATTAAATTCATAGCTAGCAGTCAGTCTGATAGTGTATAATTCTAAGCTTTTGGCATTCAATAGCCCTTTTACTGATTTAATTCCTAATTTCAGAAATCTTGCCTGACTTTCACTTTTTGTCAGCATGACTGATATTGATTCTTAATCCTGATTTATGCAATGCTAAACATAAAATAGTTCAGTAATGAGAAGTGAATCACTTTAGTGCTGTCACACAAAATAGTAAAGGGAAGAACGCTATTTAAAGAAGACAGTTTTTATGTTAAAAAAATAAGTGTAGTTGAAAAATAAGGTGGAAATCTCATGCCCTTGTAAAGGGCACAGTGCAGTACAAAAGATCTGAAATGTTGTCCAAAAAATAAACCAAAAAAACTTACTTTAGTCGCTGTTAGGGCTGAACCTGCCAGTGCTGATCACCTGCTGCCGTTAGCTGAGAGCACGTAATAGCAGCCAAGAGGCACTTGGCATCTTGCAGGATCCCAGCTCCCTGAGCACCTCACTGAACTGGAAAGGGAGTAGCATTGCATAAATCTGAAATTTTCACTCTTGAAACTCTTCTACACTGCAGGCAATTGGTGCTTGTTCAAGTAGAGAGCACGGCTGTGCAAAGGCCAGTGGGAGGAGGTGTTTGTTACAGGATGCAAATCATTATAAGAACGTACTGTGATGAAAAGGTCATTTCTCCATGGTTTTTACTAATGTTTGTGTGTGGATGTTTTAATTTTTATTTCTTCCTTCTATGTCCTCCTTGTCTATGTTGTGTCTCATGACTGTTCTGGATTGTCACTTGCGGTAGGTTTATCTTGCTATTTGGACGCACCTAGTCTAAAGCTCGGACAMATATAGTGTTCTGACAGCTCTGGCTCCTCAGCTGAGATTTATACCTAGCTTTGACACACACATCAAGAGGCTGAACTAAATTGATTGTATTTTCTTTGAGGGGGGTGAGGGGTACAAGAAGAGGTCTTAGAAAAACTGTGTCTGTCCTTTTTCTCTATACTTAAAACTTATTCCATCAAACTGTACTAGAAAGCTCAAGTTGAAAATCAATAGGCACATAAAAATAACTGGTGAGTTTTATTTCCTTTTTATATAAATGCCACTATAGCAAAGGTAGGCTAAATCATTATGCATTTTTAGTGTCTTTTTCTTACCATCACTAAAATGATTGGTACCTCATGAAACTTGCTGTGGGCTCTGTCATCATCTCATCATCATGCAAGGTGTGCACAAGTTATATTCTTAATCAAAGTATGCTCCTTACCAAACCGTTTTAAATAGTCCTACTCCAGAATTGTKTTGGAGTACCTGAGTGAAGACGAGCAAGAGCACTTTTAGAACACCTTCTCATCACAGTTTTCATCTTTATAGTTTTCCTACTCTCTGCCATGCCTCTAAATGTCTCCTACATTTTTTTTCCTTCAGAAAAAAAAAGGACACAGAGTGCCCAGCTCTAGAGATACCGTAAGAGCTGCTGATTTATTGGGTCTGAGTTTAATGTATTGGTACAGAAAAATTCTTGCTTAAGCTCAGCCTGTAGGCTATGAAAAGGAAGAGACTTAATCATTTAAGTCATGAACAGTGGCACTGAAAAATTACTGAATTTTAGCCCTTTTGCTTGGAGAATAATTGCTGTGGTGGTCTGAACCTTTTGTTAGGTCACAACACATTTGTGGAGAAGGAGATTTAATATCTCAGTCACTTCTCATGGCATCAGGTCAAAACACAGTCACTAGTGAAAGATTTTGGTTTTACAGAGAATGYGTCTGTTAGGTGAAAGGGGAGATTTGGGGTCAGCATATGGAGTATCCCCTGGAGTGTATGGAGTGTATTCTTAGCTCTGCTGCTGTCTTGTTGTGGCCTTCAGTCAGTCATCTGACTTCTCTGTATGTTTGTTTTCCTTCTACATAGAAGGAAATTCCTTGTACATTTGGATAATAATGCCACCCTCATCAGAATAGTCTGATTAATGTTCATGTTAAGATCTGTGAAATATTTGGGCATTATGCAGTTATTCGGTATAGGGAGATGCAATTGCATCCAAAAAATCTTCAACATATAACACTTTCCTTGGACTATTTCATCTTTGGATTTTWGCTCTTGAGCTAAAACAAAATACTAAAGGAAAAAAGCTTTCTGTTGTTACATACCCTCAGAAATATTTCAAAGTACTGTGTGCTGACCTGTAAAGCATGAGCATGATCCTAGCCAATATCAAGTCAGTAAAATGCACAGACTTTCATAGAGCCTGGATTTCTCTTGAAGGATCAAATGATTTTATTGCCAGTTATAATCAGATAGTATCTATCTGGAGGAGAGGAATTCCCTTGCTGGCACTGGTCCTTTCTTCTGCACTTTTTCTTTGCTTGCTTGTTTATTTTCACGAGTGAATCCCCAGAGAGTCGTGTGTTTTTTCCATGGAGCCGCCCGTCTCAGCGCACTGTTCTCCATTTGTTGGCATCCTCTAGCTGATGCTGAAGCTTATATTGGCCATGGCTTATCCATAATGCAGTGAGCCATCCTAATTCATACTCCAAAAGACAGTATGTGCTGCAGAGCCATTAGAGAGTAGTCAGTTAGTCAAAAATAATGCAAGCAGGTCATTGTAGGGGAAAAAATGGCTTGATCAGTCATCCTGCATTTTCTCCTGTCACAGACACCAACTGTGTGGGATGCAGAAGACTTAATGAAAAATTTGAAATTACTTTATTACATATATTTAATGTAACCTATTTTATTTCAAGGATTATTTGAAGATACAGGCCTTACTCATTTCCTTGCATGTCTTGCTTTCTGTACTGCAGGTCTAGCCATTGGAAAATTCCATAGTTAAGGATTTTTCCTTCTTGTCTTCTCTTGCTTAACAGAGCAGATTTTGAACTCCTTTTTCAAGACCAGAGTCTGCAGATAGGGAGTGATGTTTAGGAATTGCATTAGCAATACACAATTATTCTTCAAATTGAGCAATCCGAATCATTCTCCCAAGGCATTTACCTGTATCCACTAATTATACAGGAAGCTAAATTTACATTAAGTACCTAAGTTAGTGGATATGAGTACCTACAACAGGAACAGCAGGTCCTATCAATGAGCTAACCCTATGGGGAATATTTAAATGTTTATTTCTTAAGTAAAGGCATTTATTCACTGCAAACAAAATGATCGATGATAAGTATGAATAGCAAAATTGTTTTCAAGCATGAGAAAACCAGATAATGATGAAGTCCTGTTTCGAGGGTGCTCAAATGATGATCTTACGTATTTTCAGAACAACTAAGGCAAAGGACAAATCTTTGCCAGCTTTTTTCTCTGTATATCAGCTGGGCACTCCATAAATCATGTCTGGCTATATTTAGGTTAATTTTCACCACTAAACAGATAGCAGCCCTAATGATTTAGTACGAYGAATTTGTCAAATGGAAATAAATTCAGTGCTCAGATGCTTACCATTGCAAAAGCAAACACACAGCCTGGTGCTCAACACCGCCAGCCACGACCAGGTGGGGATGGAGGTAGAGCTTGCAAGTGCGCTTGCAAGAGCAAGAGCTTTCTGTTCRTGCACATGGGCCCAGCATCCAGAGCAGAGCCCCGGCCCGCAGCATGAGCCTCCAAACTAAGCCCTCAGGTTGAGGCTGTCCACATCTTTTTTTTCAGAAAAAAAAGGCTAACTGCAAGAAAAATGTCTGACTTAACAGCTCCAACTTGAATATACTTCTCTGTATTTTACATTAAACCCCCTCCAGCATTTGCTAAATTACACCAGAAGAAGCCAGTATTTCAGTACGCAAACCATCCCAAGAGCTCCTAAGCAGAATTCTATAACCTGTGTCCTGTGTGACAGCTCTCCTAAAGGAATAGAGCCTTTTGAATGATTCAGCAGACCATTTAAAACCTGGATAACAAGCAAGGCAGTAATGGCAAGGCATCGTGAGCTGGACACAGCAGGGCCGTGCTCATTCCGTGCCCCGGCGTGGGCCGCTGCCGGTGTGCGAGGCCAACAGTCCTGCGGCACTAAYGGCAAAGTGGATTTCACAGTGACCAAAGCTTGGCTCAACCCCTGGAAACCCAGGCACAACATGTTCCTTAAATTAATTCATGGAGAGAAGGCAGATGCTGAAAGAATGAAATTTTTGCCTTTCCTTCTGAGGGACTCTGATAGACAATGTTTTACAATTGCAAGAAGARCAGGCTTTTCCGGGGAAGCAGACAGGAATTTTTAAAGGTTTTTCTTGTCCCCCGGCGATAAGAATTGGCCAGGTCAAAATTGTGTTGTTCTTGAATGTGAAAGAAATGGATAAGGGATGCACCACCATTAGTGGAAATACAGCCRTTCCTAAGCGTGGACATCAATAGGAGGAAAAATTGCTTTTGTGCTAAATTCATTGTTGGACATGGCACAGTGCATTCCCGCTACAGAATAATATTGTTTCCTTCTGTTCAACTCAGCAGACATTGCACCAGCCTGAGGACTGGGCATCATTCACACATTAAAAAAATATCTCCTTCACTGTGTGAACAAAAAGAATGACTGATGGGATAGACTTAGGTGAAATTCAGACCACAACGTGCACTGTGCTGCACATAAACTTACAGGCTGCCGGCAGTGCGGTATTTCTCCTGCCTAAGGTGTCTTACTCTTGTTTATTGGTAACTGTTTCCTTAAAAGTGAAATCATAGGTCACCCCTTCCATGAAGGGAAATAGTCCTAAAAGTTCTGTCATTAGCAATATTTCTTTGAGCCCTGTAGTTAGCGGTGTTCCCCAGGGGTCAGTCCTCAGTCCAGCCCTGTTCAAMTTATTCATCAGTGACCTGGATGAAAGGATGCAGTGGCCCCTCAGCAAGTTTGCTGATGATACCAAACTKGGAGGAGRAGCTGATAGCCCTGAGGGCTGCACCGGCATCCAGAGGGACCTGGACAGACTGGACGACTGGGCAGTGAGAAACTTCATGAAGTTCAGCAAAGGCAAGTGCAGGATCCTGCACTTGRGGMRGAATAACCCTGGACACCAGTACAGATTAGGGGTGGACCTGCTGGAGAGCAGCCCCGCAAAGAGGGACCTGGGTGTCATGGTGAACGACAAATTGACCATGAGACAGCAGTGTGCCCTGGTGGCCAAGAAGGCCAATGGGATCTTGGCGTGCATTAAGAAGAGCGTCTCCAGCAGGTCGAGAGAGGTGATTGTCCCCCTCTACTCAGCCCTGGTGAGGCCACATCTGGAGTACTGTGTCCAGTTCTGGGCTCCCCAGGACAAGAGGGATGTGGAGCTGCTGGAGAGAGTCCAGCRCAGGGCTACGAGGATGATCAGAGGCCTGGAACATCTGCCCTGTGAGCAAAGGCTGAGAGAGCTGGGCMTGTTCAGCCTGGAGAAGAGAAGGCTGAGGGAGGACCTGATCAGTGTCTATAAATACCTCAAGGGAGGCAGTGAGGAGGAGGGGATCGACCTCTTTTCAGTGGTGGACAGTGATAGGACTAGAGGGAAYGGCCACAAACTGAAGCACCAAAATTTCCTCAGGAACTTAAGGAAAAATTTCTTAAGAGTAAGGGTGACAGATCTGGAACAGGCTGCCCAGAGAGGTTGTGGAGTCTCCTTCTCTGGAGGTCTTCAAAACCGACTTGGACTTAACCCTSTGCCACATGCTCTAGGTGGCCTTGCATGTGCAGAGGGGTTGAACTGGATGATTTCTAAAGGTCCCTTCCAACCTTAAGGATTTTGTGATTCTTTGCATATGACTCTGTGTCCAAAATAAAAATATTTAGGAATGAATGGGACATTAACAAATGCAACACAAAGATAAGAGAGCAGAATTGAAGAGCAGAGTCTTCCTTCATGAACCTTTCTGTCATGTTGGTGACTCACTTGTGGCCTCTGTGTTGCTTTACATTGGGTGAAACAGTCCCTTGACTCAAATTTTGACATTTGAACCTCATATCATTTTGCTTTCTCTTTTTCACTTTGCACACTTGTAGAATCTAGAAACAAATAAAAGACCAACTGTGCTAAGTCCCTTGCAGACCCTCCTGATTTCTATAAGAAATTAGAGGAAGCATTAAATAAAAATATTCATAAAGATTTTTGAATCCATGGAATCTTCCTTATGCCTCAATAGTATTAGTGTAAACCTGGTTATACGGTGCAGGACTTCTGTGGTGGAGCTGAACTGGGAGGAACCGGCAGAAAAGCAGCCACTATTGCAAAGTGGCTTTTGTAGCCTTGTGGAGTGGAACAGTGAAAAAGTTGAAAACCTGCTCCAGCCTGTTTCCTTTTCTTCTTTAGTCCTTTTTTTTTTTTTTCTCTTTCTTTCTTTCTTTCTGGTTCAAAATATGACTCTACAAAATATGAAAATGAAGTATTTTCTCTTAACAGCCCAGAAGAAAACAAGAGGCTGTAAAACTACCCTTAATTATGTTATAGAAATGAAGAAAGAACGATCAGATTGAGACTCTGTATTTTGAATTGCTCTAATTTAGCCCTATTTTTTGTAGGAAAAAGCCCTGCACAGTACATCTACTGTGCTTTAAAACAGTTGACTAAGCATGGCACAGAAAGAAAATCCTAATGGCATATGTAGGTTCAGGTCTGCACCCTCGGCTAGAACTAGTTACAGAGCTCCTTCAAATGTGGATCAAACAATACATTGCTAAAAAAGATTCATTTGCCTTCAAGCTGTAATAAAGCAGATATTGTCTGTTGTGTGGCTCTGCTGAGGTACTTGACACAGCTTAACTTTTTTTACTTTCTGATTTCATTAGATATGAATGTATCACCTGGTTGTGTTGGATTAGCACTTTTTTTCTATGTTTTTATACCTGCTTACATATCAGTGTACATTTCTCAGACACTTATACACGTTTAAGAAGATAKGGCAGTTCTGCTGCTCTTCTGCATACACATTTCTGCATATGTTCTGCAGACAAAGAAATCACTTGAGTGAATTTCATAGTCAACCCAAATTAGAAAAAAATAAATCCGCTCTCAGGCTCTCAGGCACTATGTAATAATGTGTTTCCATGCTGCATATTTCACAGAGAAGGCATTAAAAATGTCATGAGATTAAAAGAAATACTAGRAAAGGAAAGCCTTATATTCCTCTGAATCTAAGTACAGTCTTTCTGATCACAATCATGTCAGTTGGAGGGGCTTGAGGAGAAAGCTGGTTTGTAATTAAAAATACTCTATTGTCTCCAAATCCAAGAAAATATAGCTGCTTGTTTTAATTGATTGTAGCAATCCAACAGTAAGATCCAATATAGTGTGATACAGTGTGCTATAAATTGAGGTTTGCAGTACTATTCCATTAAATATTGATCTTTTGGAGAATCTCAATACAAAATGAAAATCCCTACGGGGTGTTTCAAGTACTTTGAAGCAGTCTAATTCTTCTTCCTCTTTGAAACACAGCAGCTGCATCAAACATGAGAAACTTCTGTGCTTCCTTTGACTCCTAAAGCATTGGCTCCTAGTTTGAAAGCAAATTCCTCTCTTAAAAGATAAGAACTATTATGTACAGACTGCTTTAGAGATAATCATTTGTCATTTCCTCCCTTCCCTGGCTCCATGACCCTGGCAAAATCAGAACACTCTGTCTCGTTCTTAGTGTTTCATAGTTCTTCAGTATTTCTGAGTCAAGGTCAAAAAAAATCACATAGCTCTTCTGCCAATGTGAGTAATGTGAAATGTTTTCTCTCTCCTGGGAAATAGCTTTCACCTTCTGACAGGCCTGCCATAACCTCTGGTGAAGAGCTTCCCAGTCCTTTGGTGTATTCTTACCTGCATTTGAAAACTCCTGTACAAGAAGCGTGTTGTTTGCTCTGCTTCTCATACTATTTTCTAGAGCCATATGGGAAGGGCTCCTTCACATTCGGTTGCCCATAACTCTGGCATCTCCCATATTGTTCAGCTATGCAGAAGAACATATATTTTTTCTAAAGAGAGCACAGAGACGTAACTATTTTCTCAATGCATAGCTTACAAATACCTTACACATAGAAAATAGCGTTGATGGTTCTCTTTGCATTGTCAGAGAGGCAGGTCCCTTTTATCCCTGAGGACTGAGTGTAGAGTAGTCCCCCTCAAAAAAATCCCATGACAACACTAGATGTAGCAGCAGAGAGGCCAGGACTTATCCCAGCAACTAGGATCTRTCTGTCTGGATAACTATACAGGTGCTGTTAATCACTCTTCTACAGTGAAGTCCACTCCTGGGGCAATACTGACATGATTCAGAGCAGTGTCTCTCAGAGTTAATGTCCAACTGTGACTTATTGCTTCCTAGTGTCTCCAGACTGAGACAGATGTGGTTGCCTCAGTTGCACTGAGTCACATCTTCATAATTTTTCGTGATCAGAGAGTCTTAAAACTTATTTTTATTACCAGTGAAAGGAGGGAGTCTGCTATGATCATCTCACTGCATCACCYGAAAGCCCCTGCATGGTCCTGCAAGGACTGAGCCTTGGGCTGGCTTTGCTCCAGTCCAGTTCACTCCTGCCTTAGAGCCTGTCAGTTCTGAAGTGCCGTGTTTGTTTCTCTCTTAATAGAAGTGTTGTTTTGCTATGGCCAGGGATTTCACTAGCAGCTCGGCAATTAAAATATCTCAAAATGACTTTCATTACAGGCAGTTTAGCACTTCCAAATAGAAATGATTTGGCTCAGAATCACCACAGGTGATTCTCATCCACTATAAACCTTCCTCTCCGATCTCATTTGCATACACTGTAATTTATTTTCCTGATAAAGAGTCCATCATTCACTAACACTCACATATTTAACGCTAACCCCACTTCTCAGCTTGCGTAAATCAATGTTTTTCCATTGATTTCAACTGAGCCGTGCCAGCTGAAGTTCTAGTTTATTTCAAAAGTAGAAAAATAATTGCTTAATTCTGTGCAATTTTGGGTCTGACCTTTGGAGTTTAGAACTGGCTCCTGAAAAACAACGTTTTCTTCTTCAGGAATCAATCTTGCCTCTTACCRTGCCCACGCTGTTGCAAAGTCCTACAGTCTTCATGGCTCAGTGAGACTGCTAGCGCTTTTCTTACTTCCTTTCACCAACTAGCATTAACCATGGCTGAAGCTGGGCTAGACTAAGTTTCCACTCTGTTCCAGCCTCTCTCCTCAGATACATAGCTGTAGCTGCAACCTGTTATTTCTAACTGCTGTAGCTTTCTTCAGACCATCCAACACTGTGAAGGAAGAAAAACAAAACAAGACAGAACAAATCTTATGCTTGCAGTTAATAATCTGTCTGTGTAGGCAGAAGCTTCATTCTGAGACCATTTTCATCCAGATAAGGCTCTTACAGATAACCATATATCGCCTTCTGTAATAGGCAGATAATCAGTCTAGATAAATGCTCAGTATTGATTCTTTGTTTTCACTCTTTAAAATTTATTTTCACATTTTCCAATTTTTTTTTTTTTTTTTTTTTTTTTTTTTTTTTTTTTTTTTTTTTTTTTTTTTTTTTTTTTTTTTTTTTTTTTTCTCTTTACCTCATCACTTTGGACCATTTTTCAGTTTGTACTCAAGTAAGAATCTGGATGAATAAGAACTACACAGTTATTGTTCATATGGTCTAATAATTGTAATAATTGTACAAATTGCCATTTTCACAGTGCAAACACTTCTGCTTTCTGGTACAGCAAAAAAAAAGAATGATGATATCACTTAGTATTTTAGTTGTGCATAGAATCTAATATAACTACTGGGTCCTTTAAAAGTAGCAAGTTTCAAGTAATAGACAAAACTACAAGCAATTTTATATTTCTTCACTTCTGTGTTTCTTTCTAAGCAAACTAAAATCAGTTTTCAATCAATTTGGTTCAGCCTAGCTTTATAGTGAGAATGAATAAAAAAGGAAATGGGTCTTGCGAGGGAGGGAAAAGGAGAAACATGCATTTGCGAATGGCATGGTGATAACTTTGCTTCCATATTCATTCTAAATAAACATAAAAATGTTTGGCATATGATTGTAGGAGGAACTCATCCACAGCACATTGTCTTTATCATAATAATCCTACAGAAACATGTTGCCAGTTGCAAATGATTCACAGCATGCACAGCTAGGTTTGACATTGCCAAGATATTTGTAAGTTGAATGATGTGACTTTGCTTATTTAATAGCATGTTTGCCTCCTTGTGCCTCTTTAAGAGACAGTGTGAGTCCGGAAGAATTTTTTCATATCAAGTTGATATTTTCCTTCTACTTTCAGGTTTATAACAGTTGTTGCTTGCAATATTCCAAGAGGCTTTCTTCCTACTTCCATTGCTTGCTTGCTGGTTCTGAAGTTTTATTGAGCAACCGAAATAGTATAAATAAACTGCATATATGGATTTCTGCTGTCATGCTTGCTTTTACTGGCTTTACAATAGATCTGAGGGCAGTGTCTATTTGGAACTGGTGCTTAAGAGCTAGCCTTTTTATTGGTATTGTCTTCCCTCTTCATAGGCTCTTAAGGATGATGACGCTGAGACTGGACTGACTGATGGGGAAGAGAAAGAAGAACCCAAAGAAGTGGAGAAACTAGGGAAAATCCAATATTCTTTGGATTATGACTTCCAGAATAACCAGGTTTGAAACATAAAGTCTATGCCATTTCATTTATGTGTGGGCAAGGGGAGAGTGTTGTAAGCCATTGAGATGCAGTAAATAATTCTGAAATGCTTTGCACTGAGTAGTGAGTTAAAGTAAAACTGAAGGTTTGTGATGGTTCATGACAGAATTACTACTAAATTGATATTTAGTGCATTCTGAGACTACATTATACCTATAATCAAAATTGATTACATGATTTTATATAACTACTATTAATAATTTATATTAAAGTGTCACCAATAAATGTCAAGCCACATTATACTAGGTAGTCTACATACAGATGGTAAAAGAYAGCATCTGCCCTTAGGCAGTTAAAATGTAAGCAAAGAAAAGATGGGGAATAAGAGAAGAACACAGAAGTGAAGTGATTCATCGTAGGTTTTTTAGCAAGGTCAAAAGGCTGCTGGGAGTAGCTTCCTGTCACTGTATCAAGGGCCCCCTTTGCCTCATTAACCTGCTGCATCAGATTCTGTTGCTCACCATAAAAACACGTCTATCAGCCAACAGATGTTTAGTTTGAAACTAGAGACCAAATAAAAAGACTTATCTCCCAACAAACAGAACAGAAAGAGTCTCTAGTCAAGGACTGGTTCTCCTCTGTACCTTTCTGAAGCTGAGATGTTACATGGATAAGACCAAACTCTGGCAAACTTCCCTAGCTTTAGGTGCTCTAAAGTGTTGTAAACATGGAATCAACCCACTTAAAAAGTCTGGTCACATCCTGGATTACCCCACTCCATGGCCTCTTGCCATGGTTGAGGCCACCTTCAGCAATTACTGCAGTTTATAGACTCATTAAAACTCGTTCTTCACTTTGGACGAAAGTGAAACATCTTCCTTACTTATACTGCATGTCTTCCTGTGAAATTGAAAACACAWATCAACAATGTCAGCCAAAACACATCATTCTTCTCTATTTAAGGAAGGAAATGACTACCAAACTAAGTCCCTCTTAATTCCTACTCTGTTTCTGAACAGACTTCTTGATGTGATTTATTTCCACAGTATGAATTCAGAGCCTTCATTTGATGTTGCTCGTGGAATGCAGTACACTCATTTGGTGCAAGGCAAAGAACAGAAAGGGAAATTAAGAAAATTTTCTACSTTAGCAGTAGTGTATTTGCAGACAGCCATGATCTGGCACAGTACATAGCATTTCCCCATATTTTCAACTGTCTACTAACTACCCATGCTTGTTTGTCAAACCAAGAGACAAAAAGAATTCAGAAGCCTTTCAAGAACCTATGGTTAAAGCAGCTTTTCCTCAACTCCCAAAGCAAAATCTTCAGCAAAATCCTTTTTCCTGTCCATGTGATGAGTCACACTGATCCCCCTTGAAATTGGTGTGAAATGTTAGATCCTTCAAAAGCAGAAGAACTAAAGGGGGAAAGGAAAAGCTGCAAATGTGTTCTGACAAATGGATTTTAGTTTCCTTAGCATATAAAAATAAGCTTTCTGTGTGAATTTCATTAAAGGAAATGTCATGTTGATTTTGAGAACTATGCAAAAGGAAATAGAATGGGAGAGCAACAACTCTGTAGAAATGTGTAATATTTAATTAAGGAAATAAATTCTTCGAGTTGTGAATTCTTATTTTATTTTGTTGCCCTAAACTGGCTTGCACTCTGGAGTTTGGGGATAGATAATATAAAAGAGTAAAACAGGAGATTCTGTTAGGTTAGTATAGCATGGTGGCATGAAAATACAAACCAGAAATTCAGTTATTGTTCAGTATGTTGCACAGAGTTATAAATGGAGGCAAGCTGGCCGAAGTACTCTCTGGAGCATGATGCTTCAGCTTTAGGGAGAAAAAATTTCTAAGGGAGGTGAATTGCTTTTCCAATGTAACTTTAAAGTCACAGACTTGTTTTTCACTCTTTGATGTGAAAGACTTACATAGATCCTGAACCTATCAATGTATTTATGAACAATTTTGCATCTAGAATAACAATGAGAGAGAAAAAGGCAAGGTGTTTGATACAGATACAGAAAAATACATCATGGAGCTTAAGGGTCCACAGGCAGGAAGGCATGCAGACCATACTCTGAATTTAAAACTGGCAGAGATAAATCCAACTTTAAAGAATTTCAGGAAGTCATAGCAACTTCTTTATAGCTTGACAAGTGTTCTGTAGTCCAGCTTTTGGATCTTCTGTTTCCAATTTTAAACAGTTCTTCCGTGAGAGAAGCATGTTTTGACTGAAGCACTGATTGAAAAGAACCTTTTCTCAGATTTAGTGCCCAGTTCTTATTCTCTTGTTTTCAGATTGACTTTAACAAGTCGCTTGAATATTTATATGAGCTCCATGTAGACGAAATGAGGATTAAAAATACATTCTTCCTCCCTTGTTCTGATGAGGCCTAACATAGGCTGAGAGGTCTACATATTATTGTAATACAAGCTGTATTAGTGACTAGTTTAGAATAATATGAGCCTTCGTTTATAACACTCAAAAATGGCCACAGCATTTAAAACGTTCAAATGTACTTCCGTCCTATTTTTAAAAAGTTGCTTAAGAAACTAGTATTCCCATCYTGCAATGAAATGAAGAAGTGATATTGGAACTCAGTTACCAAAAGCTAGTCTTGATTTTTTTTTTTTTTGAAGACTTTATCCATAAGTAATCACTTAAGCTCATTTATGTATATAACAAAGGAAATATGAGGAAGACTGCAAGACTCACGTGTAGAGCTCTACCTGAATATTTGTACTTTCTACATCTCCTTCTTGTGCTTGAGGGTGGGGGTTCTGTGAAATTTTGTAGTTAAAATTACACGTTCTTGATTGTTTAATAATGTGATTTCTATTCATGGTGCCCACCATAGGAAAATAATGCACGAGAGGCAATGACAATTGAAAGTTATTTGATTGCAGTATTTAAAAAGATTAATAATGTATTTAGCTGTAATCAGCAGCCCTTTAAAAATCTCTTTTCTGCTTAAAAGGGGCCTTTGTAGAGTCTGCATCTGCTGTAATTGGTTTTGTAGTCTACAACTTTGCTTCATTTCCCTTTCTTGAAGAATTTCCTTAGAAGGGGGCAAAACACTTTTTCATAGACCAGAAAAAGCATGTGTGTGTGTGTATTTCTGTTAAATATTTTTTATTAATATCTATTTGAAGTTACATTTTGCTCTTTTTTCTCTTTTCAGCTTTTGGTTGGGATCATTCAAGCAGCTGAGCTGCCTGCATTAGATATGGGTGGTACCTCTGATCCCTATGTGAAAGTTTTCCTTCTGCCTGATAAGAAGAAGAAATACGAGACAAAAGTCCACAGAAAGACCCTTAATCCTGTTTTCAATGAGCAGTTTACATTCAAGGTATTTTTGATAATTATTGAAACATCTTTCTTTAATCACTCTGCATACTAACAAGTCATCTCACACTCAACTTCAAAGTTAAGATATTTTAGTTTACTGGTAACCAGGGCATAGTGAATTTTTCAGTTGCAGAAATGCCTAATATTCAGTCTAATGATGAGAATGGTATAAAACAGGGGTGGATCCTCAGTAGATGTAAAAGGCTTGAGCTATTCTGATTTATGATAGTGTGATTCATATGTTGGAGACCACTTATATGAAAAAAGGAAAAGAGTGACATTTTGACAAATGTCAGGTGAATTTCACTAAACCAGCATTTTCTTTAAATATCTTTGTTGTCTGATTTATGAATTTCAGTAAACCATTTCTTTTTCCCTCAAAAATAAATTAAAACTCAGGGAAGGCAAATGGATGAAGGAAAGCACATCAGATTAATCTTGCTATACTCCTGTCATATCAATTCTTTACCATGCTACTTTACATATAAAAAGAAATTGTGAGTCTAGTTAATGATATCAGTATTAAATAAATATAGTTAAGCTTATATATTGTAATATTTAAGTTCTTCTGATAGTACCTATGAATAGTGTCTTCCTAAAACTGTAGCTATGCCTAAACTCCAGTTAAATTCAAAAAAAAAAAAAAAAAGAAGAGAGTGAAATTCAGCATGTTTCAATGGGCTTTTCCTAATATACATTTGTCTGCTGTTACTTTAGGCTTTTCACTGTATGCCCAGTCTTATAATGACAGCTGCAGATTGAAAACAGGAACAGGGAAAGACTCAGGCTGTGTAATCATTCAATGAGAGAGATATCCCTGGAGGTCACAACTACTACTGAATACATAAGCTTGTTTTTTTCCCTTGAAGATGTTCATAAAAATAATCTTTTTGTGGAGAGGTATTTCTTCCCTTAAGCTTTCCTTAGAGAGTATTTAAAAGAAAACAGAGTTATAAATTACAGATTCCAGTGCAGCACACACAAACAAATGAAGAAAAAGAAATAACCAATAATCCTGTCATTGAAAATGATGGCACAAATTATAAATCAGAGCATCCACTCCTGAGCTATAATGTCCACTTGTTTGAAGTCACATCTCTGATATTCAGATTTTACTCTTCAGAAGAAAATTACAGCTTTCTAAGCAAGAATTGGCAGYGGTGTTTAGGTACATCCCAGTAGGGTACTGATCATCCCCTGGATATTGCTTTCTGTACTCAGGAGAAAGTAAATCGAACATGCCAAGTACTATCATTCTTCCAGGGACTGTACTAAAAAAGATAAGTGACCAAGAATACCAGTGAACTGGTGCTGCAGCATTAATAAATAGCTTGTTTGGGGACCACTTTTATTTATTGAGGCACTGCCTTACTCATCTGAGTCATTTGCACAGTTTGTAGCTCCTCTCGGGAGCCCTCCTACCCCTCTCTGGGGCAAAGCTGTCCATGGGGCACCCCAGCTCCACCAATGGGGCACCCCAGCTCCATGCTGCAGCCCACTCCCAGGCTCTCAGGTGGGATCCATCTGCCTTCATCCTCAGTGAAAGGCTGGGGAGGAAGAGGTGGGCYATTTCTCTGCTTTGCTACACCTCGAGACCCAAACCCCACGTTTCTAGTTTTATGTCTTTAGTAGACGATTTACGTCTCTAGTTTTAATGCGATGTAAAATGCATGTGAAACTGTTCAGATTTTTGTCTTCTATATACACTTGTCTTCTATAGCTTTTCMGAAGGCTAATTATGTAATTAATTTATGTAATCAAAATAAATTTTACCGTAGTATTTATTTCCTTTTAATATAATACTCAACCCTGCAGCTCCTAGAATGATTGTACGCAGTAATGGAAACTAGAGCTGGCCMTCAATTTTAAAAGTTTCTTGTGAACATTATGTAACATGAAATAGAAAAACTTCTTCTTTTATTGGTTAGCATTTTAAAACGCAATTTGAAGTCTAACAGTAACAAAATGTTTGAGGTTCCCAGGATTTAAATAGACCGGAACATATAGCTGTTAGCATGGCCAATGATAATGCCACGCTTTCATTTCTCTTTTAATATAGACAATTAATAAATAAATGTTTACTGAAGCCCATGGAAATGATTTCTACTTGCAAAATATATTCAAATTGACCAAGTGTTCAATGTTAAGTCCAAATAATTCCTAAATCAGACTTTTCCAGACAGCCACTCAAGTGTAGCTTACCTGAAYTGCACAGCTTTGTCTGAATATTAAGAATGTGACTCATAAACATCTTAACCTACAGCATCTGTCCGGAGAACGTCAGAACAGCTGGAGAATTAGTCAGAACTTGGCTTTCTGGCATCACAATTTCTAACTCCACACTGTGACTTAGAACAAACCTTAGTGTCTGCAGCGTGAAAGGTATAATAATGAAAAATATGCCTTGGCAAGTAATAGGTAGTTGTACTGTAAGGAAACTATTCAATGTCTAATTAGCTTGTGTTGGATACAGTAAGCCAATTCTGGGKTTTTTTTTATATCAGTCTGTGAGCTGGCCATTTCCAAGTGCTGACAGTTGATTTATAGAGGAAAAAATACTCCTGTGTTGAAAGTTCATGTATCTTAGGTGCAAATAATTGGGCTTTCCTCTTTCAGTTTCATCACCCACAGAATAATTTGGACTAGAATGGAAAAAAACTCTGGGAGTGATGAGTGAGCTGCCACGTTGTTCTATTGAGTGCCATAGCCGAGCCGCAAAAAATGCTGCAGCTGGTGATGCTGAAACAAATACGCCCCATAATTTTCCCTGCAGTTCAATTTACCTGAGATGACAGCTGATAAAGCAAAGAAATAGATTTGCATTGTAGTGGACTCATCTTTATCGTCGGAGCGTTTGTCATTTTTCTCTCCTCCGCAGGTGCCATACTCGGAGCTGGGTGGAAAAACTTTAGTGATGGCAGTTTATGACTTTGATCGTTTCTCCAAACACGATATCATTGGGGAATATAAAGTTGCGATGAACACGGTGGACTTCGGGCATGTGACGGAGGAGTGGAGGGACTTGCAAAGCGCTGAGAARGAAGAGGTAGGAGAAATCATTTGGTTTTGTCGGGACACTTTTACCCTCAGCTGGACAAACAGTCAAAGCAGCAATTTTTTTTTTCTTTCCAAAACAGTTCTCATCTGCTGTCAGCTTTTCTCAGGTTGATACATTTTTAATATGTCTTGCATTAATCCTAATTTTAGGWTTTTTTTAATCAATCCTTCTGATACTTTAAGTGACATATTAAGGAAATTTTCATGAGTTTGAGTTTTTCTTGAATTGGTAGAGTCTATATACCTAAATTTGCATTTGTATTAAAAAAACAGTGTGCTTGTAGGCATTTTGTGGCCATCATAGTTTTGAATATTTGCATCTCAGGCACATCTGTCTGTGTATGAAGGTAATGGCAGATCATAGAATCATAGAATCATAGAATGCCRAAGGTTGGAAGGGACCTCAGAGGTCATCGAGTCCAACCCCCCTGCTCACGCAGGGTCACCTAGAGCACGTGGCACAGGGCTGCATCCAAGMGGGTTTTAAAGATCTCCAAAGAAGGAGACTCCACAACCTCTCTGGGCAGCCTGTTCCAGTGCTTTGTCACCCTCACAGTGAAGAAATGCTTCCTTAAGTTCCTGTGGAACTTCCGATGCTTCAGTTTGAAGCCATTTCCTCTAGTCCTATCCCTGCCCACCACTGAAAGAGGCCACCCCCCTCCTCCTCACTGCCTCCCTTGAGGTATTTATACACGCTGATCAGGTCCCCCCTCAGCCTCCTCTTCTCCAGGCTGAACAGGCCCAGCTCTCTCAGCCTTTGTTCATATGGCAGATGTTCCAGGCCCCTGATCATCCTCGTAGCCCTGCGCTGGACTCTCTCTCCAGATCTTCACTGAAATAATGTTTTATTGAAATGCTGTACGATAATAATCATTGATTTGATTGAACTGAAAATAATTTTCCTCGCTATGCCACCATCTTTAGTAGATATATATACACAAGACACTTTTGCGGATTCTTCATCCCAACAAGTCCACCTTCTTGCTTACTATAGGAACATTTCCCGCTCAGCTTTATTTTTCCTTTTGATTGCTAGATAATTTCTGCCAACTCGTAATAGGCAGAGTGCACAGCATGCCTCATTCTCTAGTGAGAGGAGAATAAATCTAAGCCTGACTTCCTCATTGTTTGATTTAGCTAATAAACTGCTTTGTACTCCAACTTCTGCTTCTGTARTTGAAAAGACAATCTTTGGTTGACATTTTTCCTTAATACAGGTAATGAAAACCTGAATATTGGATTCAGAATACAAGTTGAGAAAATTCAGCAAATAATTGTTTTCATTCCTCCTTTTGATTTTCAGCAGTACCACACTGCCCACTCAGGTTTTAAAAGGTGATAGATTCTATAGTCTTGCTTTTTGTAGTGTAAGTTTTTGAAGACCATGTTTTCAGTTCTACTTCTTCTGCTTCTTGTTAATTTGAAAGCCACTGCTACACTGAGGCTATCCTGCATGGTATTTTCTTTTCTTTGGGACACCATGTGCAGGACTCTCTAACTGTAATTGCCTGTGATGTTGGTAACCACACTATACAATGTATTTTTCTTCCATTTTGAGAGCCAAAGATGAAAATACTAAAAATGTTTGCAGTTCAAAAACCTTATACTTTCAAAGTCCAGACATACTGGAGAGCTAAAAAAGTGAAATCAAAGTATTTAATCTTTCCAAATTAAATGTCACTAACTCTKAATTCCATAACCAGAGCTTCTGTTCTAGTAGTGTAATATCAATGTGCCTACTGCTTTGCTGTTGCAGAAAACATAAAACATAAAATATAGACCAAAAACAGAACTTAACATCATCCTTTTTAGTATAAATTTAACATTTTAGAACATAACAATATTCCCATACATAACTGATAATATGGTATAGACTAGAGTAGGCTTTTATTTGCATTGGACAACAGAACATTGAACTTGCTCACTCACAGTCACAGACTGGCTTAGTCCCTTGGTTCCTTCATAAAGTCCATACCCTGCGAATACAAAACAGTGTTAAAGTGACTTGAAATAAGTATTGATCAATGTGAGCTGCGTCTAGTACCAAAGTATATACTGTAAAATAGAAGAAGCACAAACGCATTCTGACTTGAATGGAACTTTTAATTGAAATAAAACAAAGTGCTTAAAAGAAACAATTCTTACAGTATTTGGAAATTGGAAGAGTATTTCAAGAAGTTCAGACAATTTGCAGCAGGGAATAAATCTAAGATTAACCTTATTTGTGCTTTCAGAGCCCAAGTAAAGTGACAGATAGGTAGTTTTGCATGTACTTGACTTTTGTTTATGCAAATACCATATTTGCATGGTAACTAGAAGCAGTGAGCTGTCCCCAGTTCTCAGTTGAGCCTGTGCCCCCGTCATACTCATACTTGAGCCTCAGCCCCCCTCAGCTTACATTTCTTTATATTTCCTATGCTGCATATGCGGGGGGGAAATGACATTTTTTGCAAAGTTTTTTTTTTAATAGGGACTTTCAGAAGCCATAACTGAAGAGGTTTTTTATTTCTAAGAAGCCCGGCTATAGGATTCTGTGAAAAAGTACCTGAAAAAAGTATTCTTGCACTCAATATTTATTTATTTATTTGTTTATTTGRTAATAATAAATTTTGTTTATCTGTTTCACTTCTACATCTCTGCTCACCAGCATCCATAGTATCCAGTGAATATGGAAAATTGTCATAACTTAAGCTGGAGACTTAGTTAAGCTTAGCTTTCTGTATAATAGAATTTGACCTGATAAAAATGAAATTTGATCTTATAGAAACCAGTTAGCCAGGAGTTAGGTAAGCCAAGTGCTTTTAAACCAAAATGTCTTCATTTGTGTTTGATCTGATTTATAGGTGTCATAGATATGTTGAGCATCACCTAGAGAATTGCTTAGCACAGCTTAGAAAAGAAATCTACCCAAACCAGGAGGGTTACATGTTTAATGGTTTGGGGAGCTGTGGTTCCCAGGAAATGTCATTTCCTGGGAAATGGGTTTCCATATTTGATTAGTGCCAAGTCACTCACTGTCGTCTTTGCTCAGCAGCCTCTTTGCTCAGCAGCAGAGATGCCAGACAGGCTGTTGGCAGTAATTCTGCCATAACAAGCAAGGGGCAGAGAGGGGCAGGAAAGATCCTGTCTCCATTCAGCTGCTACTACCTAATACAGCAGGCATGCAGAATTTGCAGCAGACATAATGCACCAGAACCCAAAATTAAGTGCAGAGCCTATAGTAAGATCAGGCATACCTGACACTTAGTGGGTTTTGGTCTCCTACGATGACCTGGTCTCCTGCGATGATGCTTTCGTGGCTTGGCTGAAGCTATGTGTAAGCTGGTATTTCAGAACACTGTTAGCTACGAGGAAATGTCTAAAACTTCAGGGTAATACTGCTTTACTTTGTCTGAAATTGTGATCTGCTTGGTATTTTGGAATTACTAGSCAGTGAGGAGTCAGAGAACACCAGGGACACTCTAATATGTTGATAGAGATGTTTTATCTTATGTATACTGCATATACATGTAACTTAAAGACATTTTTCATAATTCACAATTGTTACTATGGGCTTTGGCTTGCAAATATGCACACCAAGTGGTACCCTTGCTTCAAAATTAACAAATACCCTCCTGCAACTACAAAGGCTAACGTGATTTTCCTAGGCTAGGTGTGTAGCAACAGACACATCCTAATATCTTATTAGACCATAAGCATGGTGGGGCCACCGGGCTCAGTAATTCTAAGAAAATATGATAAACTTGGAATTAAAACCTTACGCATTTGCTCTTTGGATTTCATCCGAAAGAGTATGACAAATATAATTACATTTTATTAACATGAAGAACCTCTTGGAGTAGTCTGCATTTTATAATTGCAAAATGTGAATTTGTCCCTGAAAAGTGTATTTGTCTTTTTTTTTTTTTTTTTGCCTTTACAAAATTTGGATAGATTTTTCAGTTCCTAACAAACTACCACTATCTAGAACTCTAAATGTATTGTCAATTAAGTTCACCAAACTATTCTTAATGTTTTAATTAAGACCCCAAACCAAGATGTATGCCAAAGCACATCAGTGGCAAGCATGACCGGTGGCTTTGAAGTAGTCATCTAGGTGGCATCAGTATAGTAAAAATTCTTATTTTCATTTCACTTTATGTACAATTCACTTGTTGCATGTCACAGAATATGCAATCTAATGAGCACTATAATCATAAAAGAGGAATTCATTTTGCAAGCACATATTCTTTTATACTCAGAAAGCTCCAGTGTACTTTCCATGAATTTGTTTTTCTGTATGGACTTAAAATTCATAGCAAAGGATGAAGGTTTAATGAAATATTTGAAGCTTACCTACCTCTGTTGGCCCAGCCATTTGAATGTCACCTCAGGGACATTCCATTCACTTCTGGGAAAGCTCTTATCAATATATATATATTGGTTAAGCACTTGGAAAGTAAAGGACTCTGTAAGCTTTTGTTATGCCTGTGGAGTGCTTTGGGAATGCTAAGTATCGGCAAGGCCACTATTAATGAGCTACATACTTGAATCCTTTTTCCCGAGCTGCTTTTAGTTCTGCTACCTTTGTAAATGTATGGTGGCAATTTATCTAATAGTCCTTCAGTCTAGTATGACTGAGAGCATGGGAGGGAAGAGTGGTAGATGCTGAAAGATTATTCCCTTTTACCAAGTCTGACATATAATGGTTTGGGCACAGAGTGTAAAAAAACAGATGATAGGAGTTTGCTCCTCTGTGTCATCTACCAGATGTCACTGCCATTAACTTTATCTGAGTACACACTGCATCCAATATCTGTTATCACTGCAGTACATAAGGCTAGACAGAGCTCTCCTTCACTCCCAGCAGTATGAATCATACTGAGAGTCATCTCCTGCATACCTCAACCRATTGCTCTCCAGACACTTTGTTATATTGGCAGTTAAATTAAAAACCTGTCAGAGCAAACATTCCAAGAAATCTGGGGAAGTATGGGAATACCAAGAGGAGCAGAAAGGGCTCTTCTTTGGAAGTATTGGAGAAGAAAACTTCCTTCCACAGGGAGGAGACCTTCAACCCACCAGAACCACCCCAAAGACTTCTTCAGAGCCTCCAGGAGTGCAAAAGTAAAGTTGAAAGCAAGAGTGCCTTCGGTTACCTTCATGGAAGTTGGAGATGATTGACAAAACTAGTAAGCCAGATAGCTCCTTGAATCCTCAGCACCAAGACGTGCGGAGAGGAAAGGACATTCATAAAAATGTCACTGTCAAATCAGAGCAGCAAATCACTGTCATTTGGTGTTATCCTAGAGATGGACAGATGATCTAATAGGCCTTTTCCCATCTCTAATAATAACACTTAGCTCTTATACAGCTTCACAGATATAACAGTGCTTTGCAAAAGAAAGTATCATTATCCCTATGGAGATGCTGTGAGAGTGTCAGACAAATTTTAAAATGTGAGGTCACCTTTATTTAGCTGCGTGTTAAATTGGATCACCGTGTTTGCTGCATGATATTCAGGTTTTCCCAGTTTCGCTCTGTCTTATGACTACTTGAAATTTTAAATCTGAGGGTTTTTTAATAGGCAGATTTTGTGGCAGAATTGTATACAGTAAATGAACTGCAAGCAGGAGCAGCTGTCCTCAAGAGGAACTGAATTTGATAGGGAGACAGGGAACAAAACAGGCTCTTAAAATGTGGGAGGTGGCTTCTTAAATTTTGGAATAAGCATGATGTGAAATTCTTCAACAGCTGGTTAGCTGCTTTTCCTCTTGAAATTTAAGAAGTTAAAATGCTATGATTTGAAACATAAAACCCTATGACTCAAATGGAGCGTTTGCAACGCTTCGTTCCAGGCTATTAGAATTCTGCGTTTCTTTCCTCACCTTTCATACTGAAGTTTTTGGCAATCCCACCATATACCTTTGCCAAGTCTWGTGTTAATTTACTCTGTCTCTGGAAAAGAAACCAACCTTTGGAGGTCAGAGGCACTGTCTTTCTTTATAGACATCAAACTGAAATACAGAGACATTAAAAACAAAGCAGAAGTTCAGAGATAGTGTTAAATAGTATGCTCTCCAGAGATCAGAAAAACTTGCATATTTGTCAAAAAAGTATTTATTCCCATTTGGCTTTCAAGTACAGAAAGCCATCTTGAGGTACAACTGAACTGACAAAGTGAGGTCTAGGTCTGAGCATCCATACTGAGTGTGAACATCTAATAGTCTATTCGCAAAATAATAATGATTCTCAACAAGGCACATTCCTAAAGGCCTTCCAGAAACTCACTGAAATAAAAGGAAGTTATGAGGCCAAAGAAAGATATAGTGCAAGAAAGATTCCTCATCTTTGCCTCTTGTAATTAGTTGTTTTTATTTTTCATTTTTCAAGTATAGGATATTTTAAAAAGCTAAACAGAGAAAATAGGGCAGGCCAACCAAGAGAGATTGRAAGCCCTGGACTTCGGATGTTAAACATACAGGAGTATTTGGAAAGCAATTTTCCAAAGAGTGAAAAGCCTTTTAGAAAGATGGACAAAGAAAGGCTTAAAAATTCATTTAGCAAGATCTAAGCAGAATCTATGTTGGATTTTGGAAGTATTCTGCCATTCACCTACAGGTAATTCAGTCAATTACTGTATCAGCCATTTGCATGGATTGAAGTAAGCTCAGGTGCTAAAGGTTCATGATGAGAAGGTGTCTTGGATTGAAGCTGTGGAAGGATTTTGGGGAATTCAGCCACTATCTGCCATGGAGTGCTCCCAGTTATTAATAAAGCTCTGTAATCTGGGAGAGATTGTAAATGCACTTGCAAAATCTGTTGTTCAGTGTAAAAGGACCATGGAATATGCTATAAATGCAATTTTCCTGTTTTATTCTTTCTCCTGACTTCTAATTATTAACTAATTTTTCTGATGGCCAGCATGTATAAATGCTTTGTCCAAGGGCAGAATTTGCAGCCCTTTATAGGATTCTGGTCAAAAGCTTTGCAGTAGTCCACACTATCACCGCATGTCCATTTGTCCCCTTCCTTCGCAAATGGACAGAGTGACAAAAACTGTTATCTGCTGTTTCATGAATCAGGATGAGGAGCTACAGGCAAGTGCAAGATGACTACATCAAAATACCCCAAGATAAGTGCCATTAGCAGGAAACCTTCTCGTCAACGTTCGGAACAGGGTGTTTTAATAGAAGCAGCATTTTAACGGGGAGAAAGAGCAGTTCTTGGGCAGACAAAGGCAACTTGCTCAGGGAAGGCTGGGACGTGGGATGTGCTTGTCTTCTCCTGTCTCTGTTGTGCCCACTCCATGCCCACTGAAGGGCCGTAGTTTCCAGATGGATCAGAGAAAGGTGTATTTTTGAAAAGGGTAAAGACAAAGAGTTAGGAATAGTAGTCTAAGAAGGATTAGTACTGCTTCATCTTTTTTTTTTCCCCTTGCTCAGCTCTTAAACACCAATTTAGACCATGTCAGGGATTACCATAGTAACCATTTAACCTCATTTTAGAGCCTGTTGTGTTGCAGTTTAGTTTAACAACATGCTTAACTGGCACTTGAAGCACTTTGCATTGTGCCTGTGACACAAATTGGCACCAAATGCCCTTATTTTAGAAGAAAAAAAAATCACAGAATCTGGAAAATATTACTGTATTAGAAGTCAGATGGGATTGAACTTTTTTTTTTATTTATGGTAATATTTTAAGAGGTAGAGGGTGTGTAGAGGGGAATATTACCAGGTCTTACTTCTAGGCCAGATGGATAATAGATAGTGAAAACTTGTTCCTATAACTACCTATCAGTTAAATTCCACCAAAGGTTCAAAAAATTACTCACATAGACAGTTGATGTAGCTGGGTGTCTTTAGCACAATCAACCCCGTACCTCTTTCCTCTTCTTCCTTCCTACTCTGTGATTGTAATTAGCATAATACAAAAAAAAAAAAAAAAAAAGTAAAAGACAGTCAGGACATCATGATTTAAAATAGATTCTAAATACTTCGGGAATAGCACAGGCTTTTTCTCATGTTCATCTCTAATTCAGTCTTGGCAGGATGCTGTTATGCAAAAAAATAACTTGCAGAAAAAACCATTTTCACAGAGTACCTCTGTTTCTGCATTTTATGCATCCCTGCCTTGTAGGTTAATGGAAACTGCCTTTCTAGCTTTCTGGATCTTGCAGTCTGTGGCCTAGACACAGGTCTTTCAAAGGACTGATTTTAGCTAGGCTTTGACTTTCAGTCGAACAGATCAAAGCAAGTACTATTATTCATGGCTGTTCATAGGTCACTATATATGTGATAGATAAAATTTAAAGAGGAAAACAAGACAGATATAAATGCTTTTCTGTAGCTTATCTGAATGTGTACATTTATAATATTGGTAGTGTATGATTAAAATTGCTTTTTAACCTCTTTGTCATCTAGACCTGTAATAGTGAGGAATTTTAGTCCAAGAATGGTGCTACTGTTTAAATTCAAACCACTTCCCCTCTCACCTCTACCATTCTCTTTCCAGTCATTCATATTCTGTGCTGCAAAAYGGGGGAAAAAAAATCATAAAACCTTGCTGATTTCTTACCTTGTCATTCTTTTAGGTTCTCTTAACCTCTACCATCATTCCAAACACCTGAGTAGTCAGTTAATAATAATTAAGCAGTACTTTTTAGCCAGCACAGCCTTAAGCTGCTATCACCTGTAGTATCTATGCTAGCCAGAGGTCCAACTTCTGTGGCTCATTCCATCACCCCTCTGCTCGGCATGTTCTCCTTTGATGTTTGTGTGGGAGCAGAAATAGATCCTACTTTCATGGTGCATCTTGTGATGGAACTTAAAAAGCTTTWATGAAAACTCTAATAATTTTGGCAGCAGCCTTTAATTGCATTTACAGTGACCTTTTTTGTTTTGGATGGCTGCCTAGATGGATGGAGTGGTTGCTCTGCCCCTTGCACCCATGGCTTTCAGAGCTACTGCTCCTGCTGTCTGCTGGGAGCCGAATGCAGCTCACATTGAGCTGGAGCCCTCAGCCTGTACAGGAAATTCTCATCTGATCTCCCCTCTGAATCCAGGTGCCTTCCAGCTGTTTCTCAGAACTGCTTGGTGACCTCATGCCAGGTGAAGTGAAATATTTGGAATTGAATCCTGGAGGATGGCACCTGCAATTACTATGGTTGAACTAGCACCAAAGGCAGGAGTTTCCAAAGCAGCATAGGAGCTTGAGGCAGTTTGTCCTTGCTGGTTGGTCAGCCAGATGCATTTCCCTGTTACCAACCAGCACAAGGACTTACGGCCTCTTTCACTGCTGCAGATAATGGCAACTAAATTTGCAAGTCTTTCTGCATTGCCTCTTTCCACTTGTGCCTGACCTCAAGTTCAAATCGCTTTTTCTTAGATGAAAACCTTTCCGGGAAATTCTGACTTAAATCGCTGCCTGGCAAATTGCTGTTACACAGAGTTTACAACTTGTTTGTGACACCAGCCGGGCAGCGGGGCCTCTTCATGGTGCAGATGGCTGTAGCCAGACGAGGCTTGACGAGGCTATTAACAAATTTTCAGTGCTGTTTAAATCACTCCTGGTAATCTTCAGAGCTACTGGGTTGCCTGGAACCTAGTTGTTTTGTGCTTGTTTTTCCACTTCTTCCACTGTAAGTGAAAATTTGCAGGTAAGTCTCTGCTGTCAACAACTAGAGTTTGGGCATGTGAGCTGGCAGCAGCAGCCGACATCTGCAGCTGACATCTCCGGTCTCTCTGGATGCCCAGTCCAGAATTAGRTAGCAGGGGATTATCCTGAAAGTGTTTGTGTTCATTCAGACTTTCACATTAATCAGTCAGGCTGAACATTAATTTTCTCTGATGTTTTAGAGAAGGCAATTTTTCCAGGAGATTATTTGAATTAATTTTCATTACTCTTAATTTTTTTTTGACTTTTACTTATTGTACAGAAAATAGGCACAATTATTGCAATTCTGCGACACAAAGGAAAAGCTTCACTTCTAACAGCACATTGCTATAACGCCTGATTCCATTCTTGTTATATTAGTTTTCATCCCTACCTTTTCTCTTTGTATCACTCCTGAAGACTAACTTTTATATGACAARACACGTCGGAGCCTTCAAAAAACCCTGTACATTGCCATCTAAATATGATGTGCTGTCTAAATATGTACCAGTGCGTGTCCTTCCTAGTCAATTTTTGCAACRAGAAACAATTACTCTCATTGCAATTTGATATATCTAAGAACTRTGTTTCTCCAAGTGTAGAACCAGACTTTTCAACATGTCCTTGAAATCATTACAGCATTTAAATTCAGTTAAAAGATACARTAATTTCTTAAGAATGTCTGTGACAGTTGATTTAGTTAGTTATTAGTTGATTTCTTAATGGACATTAGGAAAAAATGCACATGCAGTGTATTGAAATTTACAGTTTTTTATTTAAAATATAAAAATTCCCAGTAATTAATGTATTCTGATATATGATCATTTTAAATGAGAACAAATTTAATTAAGTCTTACATTTGTAGCAGCAGTCATTTGCTCCAAAATGACTTGAGAGTATTGGCTTTCTGCTTGCATTTTGACTTTAGATTTTTACAATTAGTGTGAATTCCTGCAAGCATAAACTCTGGTCACATTATATAGGAACATAATACTCTGAAATTAAGTTTTCTGTTTATCCTCCTTCTCTGTAGAGCTTCCAAACCCTCCTGGATGCCGCCCTGTGCCACGTGCTGTGGGTGTCTCTGCTTGAGCAGTGGGGTTGGACTGGATGATCTCTAGAGGTCCCTTCCAACCTCAACTATTCTGTGATTCTGTGAAACCTGTGATTCTGTGATTGCCCGTCTTGAAAACTATTTTTCAGTCTCAAGCATAATCAGTAAATATAAAGCTGCGAATATCTTATGCCTAAACACTGCTACATGCTCCTTAGACTTTCTAATCCACCTGTTCATTGATTCATTGCCTTAAGAACCACCGCTGTAGGAGCTCTTCCAACTTGCTGAGTATGACAGCTCTTTACTTTTTATCTATTTTATCTGAATTCTAAACTAACTAGCATTAAAATTTTCTTTCTACCAAAAAAAGTCTKCCATTTCAAAAGTCTTTTATTCAAATTACAGGTGTTACTATTTCCATCAAATTGGATATTTTCTAAAAAAAGTTAGATTGTCTTCCCTAAGTCAGAGGTCTCATAAGTCATTTAGGAGCATATTAAAGAATCCTGWATAATCAATTTAGGAAACTGGAAGCGTTTGGGAGATACCATGTTCCCCACCATGCCAAGTCGGAAAGGAGAGAGCACAAGGCAACCCTCTGACAAGCTTGGAGGTTAGATTTGCTTGATCCTGGAAGCAAAGAACTAGAAGCCATCTGATTTTCAGACCACGACAGTCTGTTATGGTTACATGTCTTAGACCACAAACGTTGAAAGTGCAGATTTTCTCCTGTCATTCTGCCTTTCAGAATTATCCAGCATATTTTTGTTGGAAGATCACCAAAAGCAAGTATTYCACTTGTATGCTTCTTATCTAAATATTTTTGGAGTCTGCTTCAAGTCCCTGGTTCTTGCCCTTCTTCACTAGATGCCTTCCTCAATACATTCCAGCCCTTTAATGCATGGTGCTTCTCTACATGGGTATGCTTATGCCTTGTAATCAAATAACTTTCAATCCTGTTTTCAAAAAGGTTCAGAAATTTATCWTTTAACACTATCTGGCTTTTTCTCCACTTTTCCAGTAAGAGATGTGACTTTTTACATTTCCTCTTAGTTCACAGCAGCTTCAAAACTGTTGACATACAAACAGTATAAAGTATTCTAGCTATCCTTGCCGAAGTCATATACTACTTCTGCTGACTTCTGCTGCTGAGTCTCTTGCATGGTGTTGCACTAGTAGTTCATGTTCTGTGGCTTATAGCCCTAAACCCTCACCAGAAGGCAYTGCCTTGTCAACCACAGTTCCTGATTTGGTAGATATTTAGACATAGTCCAAGTTCTTTGTGTTAGGATGTGAGCTTTAGCATATTTGCTTTTGCATATAAGAAAACGTAYTTTCTGTGGCTGACTCCAAGCTAAGTGATTTAGTCCTTTCTTATTTATCATCATTTCTTCATTAGCTTATGCAAATTCTTGCGTCACCTGCTTACTTTATCAGTAGAAATTTATCTTCTACTTTTGTAAGAATAGCAGTAGACCTTGAACAGAACTGAAAGAATTGCAAATTAACTAACATTTTTTTCTCAGAATACTTTGAAATAGGAAGTTGAAACAACTTACTCATGCTTTCTCATTAAATCAAATATACAGTCTCGTCTCAGAATGAATCTGGTTTCGGTTGAAAAGACCTATTTTCCATAAAGCAATGTGACTACACATTCATTATATTTTCTATGCTTTTAACCATAATTAATGCAAACTTTTATGAGTTCTTCCTTTGTTTTACCTACCTTTGATAAAAAGCAAATGACTGCTAGATACTGCCTTCATTCCATTTGGCTTCTGTGAGTAATGTGGGCAGAACATTAGCAGTGTTCCTGTCTTCTGGAATTTCCCTTGTGGTCTAAGATTTATTAGAAATGAACATCATTGAGCCAGAGATCTCCTGATAGGAGAGTCGTCTTTCCTAGATTTTTATAGATGACTGCAGTGACCCCTTGCTTCTTACTGAAGAGATTAATGAAATTCAGTGTGTGGTACTGATTGCGACAATGACCTTTGATGAGCTGACTTGTCTTCCTAAAGAATGTGTTAAGAAAGTGCGTTTTTCAAAATGAAATAGTTAGGAGTAATAAGAGGTTTTTGTCTGTATATTTTTAGGCCCTCAAAATAGGATATATTTCAGTATTTCCATGAAAATAAATTTTTGAAAGCTTGATTTAGAAGTGGACATGAGTCTGGTAAGGAAAAGTCCACAGGACTGAATTCACCACAGTAGTTTAGAAGCACTTCAGTCTTGAACTGAGCATAAATTCTTAATTAGTTGAACTTAAAACCTATAACATGGGGTTGTGGAAAGAGGCATGTATTAGTTTCTTCATTTCAGCTGGGAAGTTATATTGAATATTGAAATGATCTGAGAGAGGATTTTACATATTTCTGGAGGCACCAAAGCGAGAGCGCTTCCAAGCTTTTCTGAGGTTTTTTCATCTTGCGTCTTTTCTAGGTCTGTATCCTTTATCCTATCTCTTCTTAATAGGATATTTAGAGACTCTGGGAAGGAAAATAGCTAGCACAAAAGTCAATGAAAGAAGACTATTTAACACAACTGTCCAAAYGAAGAAGAGAGGGATTTCAGATCCTGCCTGTGCTTCTGGCACAGGGGCAGCGGATGGAAAGAGAAGAATGGCTTTGATTGAGGTAAAATTATACTTGAAGCACAAAGTCATCTTCATCTTGCTGAATTACAGATGGAGAGGTGTCTTGTTGTAAGACTTCACTTTTCAGCTGTTAACTCACATTTGCTGAACGTGGTTTTGCCATTAGCAACCCCAGTTCCTTTTCAGCTCTGTTTCCTGAAGAAGCAAGGCTTACACAGCCCGCTAGCTCTCATTCCCAGCACTGCCATTAGGATGCATCGTGTGACCGAGGAAATCTCACATCCTGCCTCCACCTGGGATGGCATCAGTGCTGTGTGGTCCCCAGGCCTCCAGCCGCTTCCACTTCACTGCTGCGGTGCACACAGGGTCCTGGCCTGCCCGTATGGTTCAGGGTTCTTCTTATGGAGATGAAGGTGAAAAATTGTGGGCATGGTGCAGAGCTGCGTTGTGTGCTGCCTTGGGAATCAGGAGGTATGATGAAGGTTTCTGTAGAAATTATTAAAATCAATCCCTGAAAGAGGAAAGAAGCTCAAATTCCTACCCTGTCCTTGAGCATGTGCTCAAGGGTCCTTACGTGTTTTATCTGGCCTTCTGATCGTTAACCAGCATGCTTGTGGTTTTAAAATCATCACATTTGTTTAATTGTCCTTTGAGGAGATACTGGAAGGGGCTGGTGTGTTGTGTGGTTTTGTGATCTGCAGTCCTGGGAGAAAGCTGACGGTAGCAACAGGGGATGTCATGGAGGAWTTAGAGAAAGCTAATGCAGGCAGGAGATGGGAGAAAATAGGACATAAATCCACAGGAGCCGAGTGAATTAAACTCTGTCGGTGTCATTGCACAGGGAACTATTTGCTTCTAATGAAGCTATGACTAGTCAAGGTGCMAAGTCTTCATCCTCAAACTTTGTTACAGAGGAAAAGTGAAAAAGAAGTGGTCATGTATGAAGGTAATCCACAGCTTCCACTGAATTTCAGATCTTTTAGATCAAACAAAAATATATGGTGCAGCTGAATTCACCTGATATTCATTGAGCAGAGATGTTGGATTTTAGCAGCATTTGCTAGTAGCTATAGGAGTTACTCCATCATTCCAGTCATTCCCACCTACTGGTTTGTTTAATCTATCTGTTCTGTCTTATCATTAATTGAAAATGTGATGCCACTGGAGCAAGGACTCTGTTCATCACAAGTTTTTAATATAACATTACCTACAATGGAATATTGACCCTGACTAAAATCTGCATGTGTTATTTCAAGGAAAAAAAGTACATCATAAAGACGCTATTTGAGGTATAAATGAGAAATCAATCATTGATTTGGTTCTTTGGCATTTTATTACTTTTCCCTGATGTCTACTGACCCTCTCTGATGTATGCTGTAATTTTAAGCCATAGCCTGAAGCCTTTAAGTCAGTCCCTTTGAGAATCCAAGGCAGTCCTTTGGTAACACCTTAACGAAGCATTCAAGTGCCCATACTCACGTAATGCTGAAGGGAGGCTGTTTTCACTTGGAGCAAGGGTGCTGTGCTGTAGCTACCGGTATGCTGTCACAGTAGGACAAGGATTATCTACAGAGTGACTGCAAAGCACGTGCAATTTTCTAATAATTATGGGAAAGCTTTGCAATTTCACTTCTCACAGTGTGTGATAATCCAGAGGGGAAAAAAAAAAAAAAAAAAAAGATCTTTTGAGTGTATTACATTTCCTCTCAATGTTGTACTTAAGCTATTCACTCGAAGGCTACCTTGTGACATGCTATAGTTAATAAGTTTTCCATGCTGTCAAAAGTAATAATATTAATGTGCCATTCAGTTAAATTAATTTTGTTTTGTGCACTAGGCTGCATAAACGTGAGTGACATTTAGAAATACGATCAGGCGGGCGCTGAGAAGCAGCCAAGTAGCAAAACAGAACGAGATGCAATCATTAGAGCAGAACAGCCAGCTGCACACATTTTGGGTAGGCAAAGAGTCACAGAAAGCCAGCCCATGATGTGTGGGGACAGATATTCGTTTTAATTCATTCTTGCTTATTGAAGGAGATCATTTTCCTCTTGTTTAACTAAGCGCTCAGTATGTTTCATAGCATGCTCTCTTGTTTGGCAATCAAAGGGTGCATTTCTGCTAATTTTCGATTTCAAGTACCTTCAGCCACAGCTTTTCTAATTTTGCAAGAGGCAACACTGATTGTAATGCTTTTAAGCTGATGACCATGAAGTGTCATCTTCCACTAATAATGTCGGGTTCTATTCTTCCTATTTGTTCTGCTTTTTAAAAAGCATGAATAAAAATGCTTTCTCTTAGCAGTTAAAAATGAGGAGTAGCAGAAAGAAGCTGATAGAACTTGACTTGTTATTTTATTTTAATAAAGATTGGCTCAAATCATTGCCCGGCTTGCTTCCAAATCTGATTGGAGAATATTACGTAATTAGGGCAGTTAAAATAAATGGAATCCATGACATATATATAATGTGTATATATGTATATACATATATAAATATAGATAGAGATAGATTGCAAAAGAAGACAGAGATTTGTGAAGAACTGTGATAATAATTTCTATGCCAAATGGTGCTCTTCAGAGTGAAAAAAAAAATAGATTTCATTTCCATAGGAGGATCCTGCCAGCTCTGTTCCCTTTAAGCAATGGTAAAAAATAGTGCTGGCTCACAGAAGTTGTATGACAAAGGAGACACAGAGTGGGACTGTAGTAGGGAAAGCAGTCGAAAGGAATATGCAATTAAGGCTGTTTCGCTTGGCTCTTCCACAGTCCTGCTTTGTATCGTACCTGTATCTCCACMGGTAGCACCTCCTGCTACCTCTAATAAACTCACTTTGAAAGATTGTTCCTGGGCCGCTCAGAAACTTCTCTCTTTTAAAAGTTCCCTGGTGGACCTTTGATTCTATTTCTGTTCTCTGTTCACCTAGCATCAGTCTCCTCTCTCTCCCCTCTTGGTCTGTTGTCCCCGCTGGTCCCTTTTCTCGTGCATCTGAAACAGGCTCTCCGGCTCCTTGCTTCAGGCAGCCTCTGCTTCTCTTTAGCTCTCCTGTTACAGCTTATTTCACTTTGCTTTCCCTCGTAATCCACTTGCTGTGTGCCTTRTGGCTGAACACTTTAACAGGAACTGCTCTTTATGGACAAGTTTGCACATTTGAAGAGAGTGTGAGCAATGAAATGCATTTCTGAGATCACATTAGTAAGATCAGAGAGGGGAGTCTTTTCTCCACAGATACTTTGTACTTCCATTCTGGAAAACAAATGGGTTATTCCTATGAATAAAGACCGATCCCTGAATAGGGGAATGAACAACAGGACCCTTGTCTCTTCATACTTGTATTATTTTAAGATATTTTCTTCCAAAGGACATGTACAACCATGAAGAAGGTTCCTCCTTATCTCCAGAGGCATTTAGCCCCTGTTCAGCACTAGTTCTCTAATAGCGTCTCTGCTGCTGCTCACACGGACCTGAAATTCTTTCAGATGCCAAAGGAGTTGTTCTGCTTGTCAGGCTGGGGATTTAGTTGTTAAAAACTTTCAGTTTACATTGACTAGGTTGGTAATTAACGTTTCCTAAGTTTGAAATACCTACTTCTATAATCAGCCTACTTCTATAATCAGATTGAAAAGGCTGGGGAAAATTATGCCTTTCCCATTCTCCCTCCGTAGCTTCTCCTCCACAGACTAAACTAGCCTATAGATCTTGGGATGCAGTGGTGGTTGGTATGCATAAATATWCAGATGAGAGTCTGTAAAAGGGACATAGCAGTGGGCTGGCACATCAGCTGAAATATCCTTGCAGCTTTTCTTTCTCTTTCCTGTTCTCCTTTTCCTTTCTTTCCTGTACCATCTATTTCTAGCCTGTTTATGTAAACTGGATTTTAAGAACTTCTTGCTCACTTCCCACTCCTTTGCTAACTGTGGCAGAATCATCTTCATATTGTGGGTCATCTGTCTCCTGATTTGCAGGCCTAAGAAAAAGTTTTTCTTTCTTGCCTCGTGCCTATTGCAGGGCTAAAATTTCCTGCTTTATTCTTTAATCATGTATTTGCCAAAACTATAATGCCCTTGAAGCTGATGATGTTAAAGATTTCTTTTTCAGAAATAAACTTTCATATTTAGAGAAAAGGGAGCCTAACAAATCAGTATCTCCTCCTTTGCTCAGTATGTTCCCTATTTGTAGTGGTGGGGTGGGGGAAAGCACACAGTGTTTTCCCAGTTGTAGCTCACAGCTATGTGTACGGGTTGCTCATTCTGCCCGTGTGTTACAGAAGTTATGGCCAGTCCACATTACCACGGGTTGCTGCTAGTGTTAGGATGATGCCTTGGTGGCTTCATATTCATCGCTGACATGCCAGGAGAACTAACCTATTGAGGTCTCTGTAAGTAGGCACAGGAGGCAAGGGCCTCAAAACTTAATCCAGGGATCTGGGATTTTCACTTCGTATTGGTTAGAATTAGAGAATCACATCCTACTGTGTCTTTCTGAAGCTTATGCAAATAACCATAACCAGACCTGGAACTGAATTTGGAAATCCTACTGTGTTTTTACATCCTTCCACTGACTGTTTGGGAGTCTTAGATCCGAATAGAGAAAAAAAAACCTTAGGATGCTGTGACTGGTTATTTTGGTGGCAAGCATCAACTTTTTTATATCCTTTTACATGAAAAATATGGAGAATATTTATATTAAGAAGTCAGATATTGCGATTAGAGATTCTGCAGTGTGAATGAGAGTAATCTGCATAAATAGCATTTTTCTCAATAGCTCATTAGAGCACTGTTATCAAGGCCGAAATGAATAGTGACAAGTAAAAGGAGGAATGTGAGACAGGCAGGAATCACTTAGAGTCTTCCCTAAAAARATTAGATTCTCAATAGGACCTTAAATAGCCTTTTATAAGCTGAAGAAGTGGTACCAGTGCTGTCTATGCCATTTATGTTTTGTTGCATCGCATCCTCTTTGAAGGTAATGAAATTATGAAGTTGCCTAGATGGAGGGAGTCTTTTGATTGGTGTTTAGCCATTATACATGGATAGGTTAATGTGTGTGAACCTCCCAGCTGGAAGTTTCTAACACCAACTTGCAGTTTCCATCAGAGATCAAAGTAATTTACTAACATAAATTATTTATATATGGGGCTGAAAGAAATTCATAATAACAATAAGGCACCTCCATGAGATAATCACCGTGCCAGAAGCACTCGGCTGTACCTCATAGCCCTGCAGGGGTTTGTAATTATCTCCTGCAAACCACACCTCTAGTGATTGCTTTTTGTGGCTTCCTTGCACTGCTGCTACTTGCAGTATTTTTGGCTTGACAAATATTTTAGGGTGTAGCAGAAAAAAAAATACCATTGAACTTAAGAGCTTGTGGCAGTCATGCAAAGAGAAATGCTAATATTCAAGAAATATGGAAGAATACAAATATACAGATTTCAATAACTGTAAAAAATCCCAAATGTCATTCTGTTGTAATCTGAAGAGGAAACTATGCCTCTGTTTACAAGTTTTTCACTGGAATGAGTCCATCATCTGCTGCCGTTTCCCATGGCTTGCTGGTGATCTCCAGAAAACTGCTGTTTACAAGGTGTTGGCTTCTCCCCCATGCTTCCTGCAGCTAAAATTACATTAGAAGAGGCTAAAAATGCATTAAATGCTCTCATAAAATTACCCTTCTGTGTAGACAATGGCAGCATTTGCACAGAAGCGTAACGTGACTGCAGATGGAAACAGGCTGGTGAGAGGTGATGGTCTCTGTGGCAATAACTGTGCTTGTAAAACACCTCCTCCAACCGCTGCCCAAGTGCTCAAAGCAGACACAACTGCTGATCAGAAACAACTGATTTGTTGTTTCTCCAACACAATTTTATGCTTAGCAAACACACTGCAGTCTCAACACAAATACACACATCCACGCAGAACACCTAGATAAGAAAAGTCGAAGGAACTGTGTGTAAGAAGCGTTTTATTAATTTAAAAAGAACTACCAAAATAAATGGTGGTCAGTAAATGAGGTCCTGCTCTTCTGCTGTGACCAAAGTTTTGCCTCCTGAATCCAGGTGCAATGGCAGAGCCCTCACATGCTGGATGGTACATAAAGGTCTCTGAGACGGGGGATGAAGAAGAGCTTTCAGATATGCTCTGTTTCAGTCTTATTCAAAGCACACTATAAATCAACCTGGCTAATTTAAACCAAGTCTACCATGTAATAGAGCAGCTACTGCAAAGGACAAAAGGAGGCTTGGTTATCTATGGTCATGATAACACAAATCGATAGGCAATTGATTTCTTCCATTCGAAACAAGCTGCAAGTGATAGATCAACTTCCCTGTGTACCCAGCAAGCACAGCCTGCTCCAAAACTGAATGTCAAGAGAGCAAAAGTGTGCTTTGCCRTCACCAGGTCATTGCATGGTCAGTGAGAGCTGAGCACGAGCTGTGCAGATTGAGCAGCTAAAATCCATATTTCCATGGTCAGAACCTATCCTGAGATTTTTACAGCCCATATGGATAGATAAGAGTGGCAAGTATCTGTAAAAATGCAGTCCATGCCATGAAAGGTATCTTGGGTTATTTAGATACGAGTAAAAAATGCAAATTTTGTGATACCAAGGTCTCCTTTTTTTCTGAAGAAGGTCATAACATCATTAGAGCTCTGCTAGGGCAATTTGAGGTCTCCAAGATACCCCTTCCTAATTATATCCTTTCCAGCTTGAAAAGTCATAATCTACTTAGCTGTTCCTGACWTGGAAGCTGTGTCATATCTTTGATCATTCCTGCTGCTCTTCCTGAAATCTTTCCAAATTCTGTCTGTGTTTTGGGTGGGGAGGGAGGTGGGGGTCATGGCGGGCATGGACCAGGGAAATAACTAAACTACTCTTGAAGATAGTAGTTTAATAGAGTGCATTTATATTTATACAGTGTTTTTATACATGAATTTATACATTTAACATCATGAGCTGTTCTGTTTCATCTTGCTTTGCCTTTCTGCTTTTTAACTTTTTGCTAGTTCTGTATCCTTTCTGGCCGCTGGATATCAGTGAGCTAGTGTTTTGCATGGAGCTGTCTATGACAACCCTAAGGTTTTGTTCTCAGCTTGTAATGATTATTTCACAGTCTATTCCCTTAGAGGTGTTATAGTAGCATCTAAGTTTTTAAAGATTAGAAGGAACAACAACTGCCTGATGCCAATACATAAGGCTCTAGTCCTTCATTTAGAATAACCAGATTCCTGCATTCCCAAGTTTTCTCAAATGTACCCGTGCACCCTTTGATACAGGAGGGAGCTGTAACCTGGA
Organism: Nothoprocta perdicaria; assembly: GCF_003342845.1. NCBI lineage: Eukaryota > Metazoa > Chordata > Aves > Tinamiformes > Tinamidae > Nothoprocta > Nothoprocta perdicaria. The sequence continues at coordinate 781,293 of NW_020455502.1, forward strand.
AGTATATTTGAGTACCTGGCACACATTCTTCAGGAGGATATACTGCAGATTCTTATCTAAACRTGGATAAAATGTGATGGTGTGAAAAAGTTGTTGAGAAAGAATATAAGGAAATGAAATGACARTATACGGAATATATGCTATTCAGTAGGGATTTTATTTTAAAAAATGCCAGCGTACACAGAGATATTCAGATACTTGATTGCACAGATTACAGTGAATAAAGCACGCTTTAAGACAGCATATGCACTTAATTTTCGGTGAAAAAATACTTACAAAATATGATATTATGTATCTATTTATCTAGATATCTACATCTACATGATGCCAAAACTCTGGCCTAATTATGCTCAGCTTCTCTCAAATGGCTTAGAAGCTTAAGCTCCCCATTTGAGAAGAACATTTACATTTGAAACCCTTTGAACGTGGTCTGTCCTTTCTCTGTGAAATACCAACTGCTTTATGAACTTGTGAAAACTAGCATTCCCCAGGCTCCCGGGATGAAGATCTCATTTGTCTCCTTCCTCCTGACTTTTTAGATTACCATGTCTTTTTGTATTTGCAGGAGAGCATACTTCCTGCAAAAATTAGCTGGTGTCTTAGCAAACAGCTTGGATACACCCCCAAAACTTTTCAACAACCAACCTTGCAGTACATTCCGGAAAAAAAAAAAAAAAAAAAAAGACAAGGCACTGGAGCCTTATCTTGACAGAAATGTACTTTATAGTCTACTGCCAGAATAAATTGTGCAAATAGATATGTGCCATAAGCACTGCTGCCTTTGAAAGAGGAGCAGTGCTGTCAGAAATGCCTTTTTGGGCTATTTAGTTGATTCGCCTCCTCTCCAGAGCACCACGATTAACCCCCCGGAGAGACGGCAGCGCTGCAGGAAAAGGAGAGCAGCAGCTCTCATCTGTCTAATGATTTTTTTTCTAAGTGCTGCTTTGCTCTTTTCTCTCTCTCATGTCTGCAAGTCCATGCAGTTTACTTATAAAACCCAGTCCCCATAATTCTGGCGTGGAGGGAAAGGCTTAATTATGTTCAGACCTATTGACAAAGTACAAAGCAACAAACCCTGAAAGGCTGGGTTTGGTGGGATCCCAGGTGATGGGTACGAGGCCAAAGGCAAAACCAAATCCAACACTGAAACCAGTTTGTGACAGCAGGAGGGATGTGCCTTGAGCCTCAGCCCTCCTCTCTTGCCTCTTTGATGAGAGACAGAGCCTTTTTAGACTGATGGTTTGTACTCAGTGCTTATTTTACTTTGCTGCTTTATGACAAAGTGTGATGAGAAAGAACCATGTCACTATATCACGGGAAACAACGCAGTGGTTTCATACACGTGTGTGTTAAGGGGCTTCACTGAAACACAGTCTGMGGAAAAAAGTTGTTGCTTGGTACTGAAAGGAATCTAAAATGCCATCCTGTTGATTGTGGCTTTTAAAACTGTATTTAAAAGATGCAAATGATCAAACAAAACAAAAACAAAAACTGTCTTGTTTGCTTTCCAGCAAGAAAAACTGGGTGATATCTGCTTCTCCCTCCGTTACGTGCCTACTGCTGGCAAGCTGACTGTCGTCATCCTAGAGGCCAAGAACCTGAAGAAGATGGATGTCGGAGGGCTATCAGGTAAGAGCACCAATATCTGCTGGTAGATTGTGCAGGCTTGCAGACCTGAAAAGCAACTCACTTGCCCGTTGTCATCTCATGGAGGAGAAGGTAAGGGGTCTTGTTTGCAGTCTGAAAAACGTGCTTTGTGTTCTCTGAAATTCGATGAAGGACTCGAGCCTATCAGAACTGGTTCTAGCTTGAAAAAAAAAAGGGAATTTCATTATGCATTGCACTCCATGATGAGGTCGGAAGAGTTAAACAGTCAGATGGCATTGCAAGCTCTCTGCACTTTCCTTCTTCCCTGTTGCCTGGAGATAAATATGGACTATTCAGGCAGGAGAAAAAAAAAAAAAAAAGAAGCTGACTACAATTCCTATTGTCTGTTTAATCTCACACAATGTGAGCATTCCCCTGCACTGTTGCTGACAATGCCTAATAGAGGAACTGACAACAGGTCAGGGTGCTGCCTGAGCGCTCTGTGCCTCTCAGGGGCTCCGTGCGAATGGCCGAGGCACAAGGCTGGGCAGGAGGGAGCCCCGTTCTCCTCGTGCACCTCCACGTTCGTTCCCGGCTGCATCGGGAGTTCTTGGAAGCCAGCTACTGTCTGACTTGCCAATTAGCCGGGGACAAATTAAATAACAAGGTGTTGTATCAGTCTTTCCAGGAGAAATTGGTTTTATGTGGGAAATTTTGTTTTATGTTCAAAAGGGATGGTTTGAACAGTGGTGAGGGTGAGGATGTTTACAGCACAGCTCTCAAACTGAAAACTTATAGTACTGTCAGTAACACACAGAGGTGATTTCCCTTTGACAAATGACAGTCAAAATTAAGCAAGTGTTTCMCTTCTGCTTCCTGTAATCTTAGAACAAGGTAAGAGTTAATCTCAAAATATATACAGGAATGAGAACCTGATCCAAGTAAGTCTGGAGGTTCTAGGTACTATCTTTGACGAGCAGGAGGAAYGGTCACAAAGAGGAACAAGTCCCTTCCTAGTTACCAGGTATCTTTATTTTCTTCTACTTGCTTTTGAAGTCTTTCACTGTACAGCAAGAGACCTCAAAATGTAAAAGTCATCAAACATGACATKCTTGTAGTTTTGTCTGAAACCAAGACTATGTTTTTCAACATCAGTTTTAAAATGTGGACACCAGTTTAGGAAACACCACAATAGTTTCCCTGACATCTCTACTGGTCCAATTGCAAATTAATGTTCTTAGACACATGTCCTTATAAACTGTATCCTAATGAAAGATGAGACTCTTTCTCTCGCTAATGAAGAAGCGTGATTTTTGTGACTTGAATACAGGCTGAAGAGCCAGAGCATCTATATTCTTTCCCAGGATTTGCAACGAATGTGATAAACCATGGCTACTGAGCTTGTAAGAAAAGAAATGGGCAGGAGAAACACTAATGAACTGAAGACCTTCTACRCACTTCAGGAGGAAAATACAATGCACTCTGCTGCAAATAACTAGGAGAAAATGGTCCTTTGCTCACCTGCTTGTGCTAAAATGTCAGAACAGTGTAAGAGGACATTTAAATATATTTCTAGGGGATGATGAGTTTTGTTCTCCTTTTCTTAGGGCCATTTCAACCTAAAAACATCATGTTCTCTCAGAGACAAACAAACCCAGTGGGATGCTGTGGTTGTAGTAGGAATTCAAAAGTCACTGACAGTGATAAATGGCAGTTAGTACGGTATTCCTGAGGCAGTAATTATAGATGAAATAATGTTGTTTTAAAGTGAATCCAGTGAATCTTTCATTAGAGAATTTTTCTTTGAATAAATTATGCAGAAATAACTTTTGAAATCAAGCTGAGATTTTGTTTTCGTAATTCACAATAAATAATACCTGCTCTCAAAGTAAGGCACTGCTTAATGACAATGAAGGTGGCAAGATTTTATCTCAATTAGTGAGCACTTTTCCAACTAGTTTTGTTATTTTTCTCTAAAAACCAAAATTGCTTTCCATTTTKCAGAAGTGAAAGTTTTGCATTGCAGTGGAGGTGGCAAATGTTAACAATCAAATGTGTTCTGAATGTTACCTGTAGACTCAGCAGCACTTACTGTCACCAAGGGAAGGCCATTACCAGGAGGTAAAAATTACGTGGGTGTCACAAAATAAATGAAATGCTAAAAGTTTGTCAAAAATAGGCAAAAAGTGTCTGAGTTCTCAGTTTAAAATATGTTTGTTGTTCTCGCCTCTTTTGGAGAATGCTGGAAAGATGCTGGAAAAGCCTAATGGAGATGTTTGGAAAGAGCAGGGCTTTTTCTTCCACCTCRCAGGGGAGATGAGTCACGCTGTGGAAAGGAGGGCACTTGGGTGCCCATTTCCCCRCACATTTTAGTATCACTCCTTCTGTTGACTATCTGCTATACCCTTKCTCCTCATCGAAGCTTGAGCATAATCCTCAAAGAGCTGCCTTACCTTTTGCATCCATAACTGTGGTTAGGAACATGCTTAATTTTAAACATACATATTTATGTCCTGAAGTAGAGCCAGCTCAACAAGATAACAGTCGAAAGCAGCAGTCTGTTCAAAAGACATTGAAAGTGCTACCACCCCTAGCGTCTTCAGTCGTGTGAACCTAGTGAATCTAGTAGTGAAATACTGACCCAGCTACTCACCAYGTGTATCCCACTGGATGGTTACTACAGTTGCAAACAAAACCGTCATCTCCGGCATTCTGAACTTTTCCATAAATTTTATTTGCAWTCCAAAGCCAAGTGCAAATTACTTTGGAAAGAGACAATAAAAGACAACAGACTAATCATCAAATTCATTAGACTTCTTGTAACAAAACCAGATCACCCATCTGAGCAATAAACTCCCAGGTCTTAAACTTAATTGCAACATCAGGCTGTGACTAAAGCAAACCTTGGCACAGACGCCGAAACTGTTCAGCTTGAGCTCATCAAGTCACCAGAACAAGTGAAAATTATTACTTCTGGTGAACAAGAGCCTCTGGCAAACAATTATGCATGTTTTTAAATGGCATTTTAATTATTCAAATTAWATTCAAATGTATTTTTAATGAATCGGACATCTGGCAGGTGATATGTAGGAATGCTGACTATAAAGAGATTATTATTATTTGTCTGAGTTTGGTAAACCCCTGTTACATAACGTTCTACGTATTCTTCATCTAAAATAACTAAGTGACTTAGACGTTTATGTCTTACTGAAAATAACGATAACTTAGACTCCTAAGTAACTGTGGGCTTTTAACAAGAAAAAATGGGAAGGATTGAAAACCAGCTTGCAGTTTAATCTCTACAGACATAAAGACCAGCTGATTTTTCCAAAAGGACAGAATGCAGCTCAGCAATGCCATTAAGTTCACAAGGGTTGTCCATGCTTATTGATACTTTATTCATGTTCCCAGCCCCCAGAGTTATCTGCATCTCCCCTATGAGAAATTAGTTTAAATCAGAGTGGTGGTGAATTCAGTTACTGATTTAAATAAGAAAGCATGAAACCATTATTTAAATTCATCTTAATCTTATTTTGTACTTGTAATCTTTACTTATTTTCTAAAGAAAAAAGTAGTTTAACACTTAGCACATATGACTTGCAAATAAATGCAGTCTGGTCAATAAATATGCTTCTCCTTTTCATTTCATAGGAAAAATCCTCGAATTGATGCACATTTATGCAGACAGTTCTGTGGTGTTTCATGCATTTAGTCATGTCTTACATTTGGATTCACTTTTGTTCCAGAGAGGAAGTAAAGTTTTCTCTCTTTCYAACTTCCAGCAGCTCTGCCTGCTTTGCCTGAGCCAATCATTGAAATAAATTACTGGAATGCTTTGGAAACGTTTTCCCTCTCAACTTTCAGAAGCACCTGGGGCTGGCATCTAAGCAAACTGCTGTTGTGGGTGTTTAACTGCCGAGGCTCYTTGGCTTAAAGCACTGTCTTAAGAACTCCAGGGGCAGTATGTATGCCTGGCAAAATACTGTTTTGCTTTACATCTGAAATGCTTCACTTTTTAGTAGCTGATAAGAAGTGTAAGCCTGAAAATAGCTTATCATTCTTTCAGGATTAATTTCAACATGGTTTATTCCTTCTACAAAACTTTGAAAATGAAAGTGTTTGCATTTTATGCATATTATTTTAATATGCTTAGCCTTTAGTCAGTCTAATTAGCAGGGATGTATCCTAGTAGCAGGCTTTTTCTTTCTTCCCTTATCTCCTTAGCAGTGCTGCCCCTCTGCATTCCCCTTGGTCAGACCCGGAGTAGCAGCAGGGAGAAGAGGGCCCTACGGACGCGTGCTCACGGATTGCCTTGGGAACTGTTGCCAAGTAGCACGGATTAGTGCAGACCCTAAACTGCACCTATTTATGCCAGATTAATGCAGAGGAAGAATTGCAAAGAGAAAAGGGCTGTGATGGAATCCGTGCTGCTCTTCCTTCTGCAGGAAGGTGCAGATGCCGCCATGGAAGAGAACRGGGCCCACAGTCCCATCCATTATGTGTGAAGGCTAATCTCAATATTTATGAGTTATAAATAGAATATGCACAGCGCTTCTTTGTATCTGCCAAGCAAATACTATAAACCAGAACCACCTCTGAGGACCAAATAATGCCACAGCAGAAATGAAGCTAGTTTTCTACAATTATATATTTGCTTTAAATATTGCATTAAATTTCAGGGATTTGTTGTATGTCTTATGAAAGAATGTCATTGAAAAGTAAAAAAAAATAGTTTAGAACCTGAATCTTTGATGGGGGAGTGTGAATGCTCATGAATTATGCAGTTAGAGCATTCACTTTAATAACTTCATTAAAATAGAAGAAACCTTAAAAGTTATCTAACATGAATGTAATATTATGGGAAGAGAAATACACTATTAGTGCCATGGCCTTGATATAAGCCATATTGTAAGGATAATTCAGCAGACATTAAGGAGAAAGAAAACAGCCTTATTAAAAGACAAAATTAAAAATAAAAAACAAACATCACCACAACAACAGCTGCATTTCCAACTGGCTTAATCCTAGAGAACCCAGCAGAGATCAATATCAACAAATATTTTAACATCTCAAGTTACAATAAGGATTTCTATAATATTTCTACTGTAATTCACTCACTGGCAGTCAATGGCTGAAATAGCAAGGTGCCTCTCCAAAGCTTCCAGAATAGTCTCTCAGCATTGCAATAATTTCATTTTGTGTTCTTGCGGTGGTGATGGTTTCAGTCCTTAAACCTCTGTCATGAATGCTCCTCTTGGGGATATCTTCCCCCATACTGGGCAGTGACAAGAGGTTTCTTGTCCAAAAGAGTTCTCTTTTGGGAGGAAATAAGGTCTTTTGGAGTTGTATCTTCAAACCCAGCTTGACTCTTTGACTTCAAATCACCTTTCTCTTCAAGTTGAGAGTCTGCAATTCCAAAGTTAAAATTTTAAAGGGAATCAACAGGACAAGGTATTCATCATAGAGGCAATGTTGAAAGATAAATCTCTATTTTAGTTTACTCTCTAAACTCTCCTATTGCAGAACATTTTGTGGGTTTCTTATGAGGAGCTGTCATTGTGCAGTGAGTCCAGGTTTTGTACTACAGGCTACTGCACACAATAATATATTGTATTAAATGAATGATCAAATGTGGCAATTCCAAATGAATGATCAAATGTGGCAATTCCAAATGAATGATCAAATGTGGCAATTCCAACAAAGAAGCAAAGTCAAATTGTTCTGCTCCTTTTTTCCCCTGCTATGCCTAAATTGAGGGAAAAAGGCTTATACTAACTAATTGCCAATAAAGCATGTACAATCGTTGCTCTAAGAAACCTTAGGACAAACACTGTGCCAAAAAAAATTGCCTGGGCTCATTCCGAATCATTATATAGGAGACTGAGATTGATTGATTTGCTTGATTTGAGAAAATATCTACTAGAAATCTAGCAGTGTCTGAACATCTCCTTAGTCATCCACTCTGGCAAAAGATACAGCAGATCAGCAACGGGCTAGGTGGACTCTGCCAGGCAGCAATCATAGTTCTTTGGTATTCCATAGATTTCCCACCTCCCTTCTGCAAAAGATAGACTTCTTATTCTTTTATTTGAATATCCACGACTATGTAATGCATTTTGTGTGTGTATGTGTGCACATACTTATTTCTACTTCGATTATAGTGGGTTTATTTGGTTATGCAGCTCCCAAAGCAAGAATGAAGACATGTGTGTTAATTACTTGTATGAAAATGAGATGGTTAATACTTTAAGTTTTCAAGCGCTACAGGAATTTCATAAAAATATGAGTGGCTGTAAAATAGATGTTGAAACACTGTAGATAGGTTCTGGGATCCTTAGGGAAATTAGTCAGAGTTGTTCTCTTACGGGTAAGTTTAATTTATTTTTACTCTCTGAAAATTGCAGCCTATTTCTTACATTTTTTAATGGGTTAGAAGAAGAAATTAAAATATGAACTCGAAAAGAAAATGACTTTTTCATCTGTATAAATACAGTTTAGATCAGTACTTAAATGTTCACAGAAGCTTGAAATGTATAATTGAGGGTATTTCTTTTTTAGGACTGCGTAAAGTCATGCAGGTTCTTAAGACAGCACGAGCATTTTATTAGCACTGTTGTGCAGCTGAGGTTTGATGGACTTTTTAGGACTTTCTGCAAGAAGAAAAGCAATCTTAAAACCCAGCTTGTGCATTACTTTAAATCCCACATGCATTTTTCTTTGTTTAATCCCTCATGGGCAGGAAAGGCAATTAGTTTCTATGAGTTCTTATGTGGTTATATCTTACAGGYCTCGTGGCTCTTTTTCCAAAGTTTAACTGGCTTGTGCGTGCATCTTGACAGAAAGAAGCATTTCTCAAATTAGACACCTGATCCTGACTTGTTCCTGAAGGGAGTAAGGCTTGTGTTCAGAGAATACATGTGTCATCGGGTACCCTGGACTAGAAACAAGACTAGGAAGATAACGTGGTGCTTCTAGCAAATGCATGCTTTATTTTAATGAAAAATATAGGAAGAAAGGTGTTTGTAATTTGTCAGTAACGTTACTGATATACTTCCTGGGTGATAGTTGCTCGAATCTGTTTGCAAATTTTACCAATGAAGCTCCCTTCTGGCAGCTACAAGATGTTTATCACTTGACAAAAATGTAAGAGACCTTTTCCCATTACCAGTTCCAAAACTCATTTGCCAAAGCTTTCTAACTGAAGGCAAAAAGTCAAATCCTACCCTTTCCTCTATCAATGCAGTTGAAGAAAAGTTCCTATTACCCTACCATGGGTAACAAGAAGCAGTCTGATCACTCACTGAGAGTGTGGTGCCAAAATTCAGGTATCCTTAACGTGCCTTTTGTGCCTTTCAGAAGAATGACATGCATCTCAGTGGTATTCTCTTTCCTAGTACTTTACTGCTCACTTTCACTCCATGAGCCRTAAGTGTGATAGAAAAGCCAACGTTTGGGCCATATTTCTGCCTGTCAACGCAGACCATACCATCCATCCTAGAGCCACCTAATTCCACCTGAGTGAGTTGCAGTATTTTTGATAAAAAGCAAATGAACTTCTGACAAGGTAGAAGAGTAAAGCCTAGAAATGCCACTCTTCTTCTGTAAAACAAGTTTGGTGGTGATGGTGGTGATAGAGGGAAGAGTTTGTCAGACTTTAATTCCTAGCTCTTGATCCTTGCACTTTTCTCTGCTAGCTGTAGAAGTCAGTGCAGGTATCATGTCGTCGTGAGAAACTTCTGTATCATCACCATACAGGCTTAGATCTTCTTTTTCACTTGAAGAATTGAGCTGCTTAAGCATATTTTTTTCAACTGTATATGTCTCATTTCTGTGACACTTTCAGATGTACTGAAAGGCAGGAAAGACCAAGTATGAGTGAGGTTATGTACCCAAGCCAACTTTTATTTAGATACTTGACTTTGTTTGGACAGCTCAGGTGGTTTTGCTAAACTAAAGATAAAAGAGGAATGTGGTCTGCTTTTGTCCCCTAAGACTGCACTTATATTTAAACAAAAAACAAAACAAAAAAAAACAAAAAAAAAACAAAAAAAAAAAAAGCTTTTTCTTCATTATACTGGTCTTTCTGGAAAGATGGTGCCAGAAGTGTTTGCCTCAACTGATACATCTGTCAAAAATAAAATGCAACAGCAAAACTGTCATTATGAAGCAAAAATCTCTTTCTGACATTTTACGGTTGTTAGTCTAGTGATTTTATTCCATAGAAAGAGATTAAGATTGTCTTCCCTTTTTCTTTATTATGCTGCCTTTTTTGTTCTGTCTTATTGATGAATGTGCTATTGCTGGCTCCCTGCATGAATTCCTTTCATTTCTGATGAGAAGTCTTCAAATTTACAAATAGTAGCATTTTTCACTTGTCTCAAATGAAAATATTTATGTGCATTGTCTTCTCGTGGCATCCAATCACATTAGATATTAATGTAATAATTATGATATAGTAAAATATATCTCTCATTATGGGGATACACAAAATGGAGATCACATAGCATCTGTCCAATTTATATGCCAACAGATATAAATTTTCTTATTTTACCAATACTTGATGAATAATATTTTGATTTTTTCATGCAAAACTTGTAAAAGGAAATCCAACATATAGAATTTCACCCACTGCAAAACTCAATTGGATTTTTATATTTGGGAGGAAAACAGAAAAGACATGTAAGCTCTATATTGTGAATTCTGTCACAACATACTCCCTTAGAATTGTTTGTTGAAAACCAAATAGAGCTGCAGATATACATTATAAAACTGTATGATTTAACAGTAGACAGAACCACATTTTAATTCCTGACCTTCAAATACTGACACATGAGAATTTCAGGATCCAAAAGTGACCTGCGCAGCTCAGCAGCATCCCCATAGGAATTGCTTCAGCTGGTAGAAGCTGTTTATTCTTCACTGTCAAACCTAGCCTGTGTTATCTCTTTCTTTCTCATGTTCCCACAGAATTCCCATTTCACAGAACACTTTAGCTATTCAAATCCACAGGTTAAATCTACCTTGCCAATGAAGAGACTATGACAGTGGCATGAATTAGCCCCAGTGAGAAAGGTTCTTAAATTCTCCAGAAATCTTTCCAGTACGGCTGGCTCTGGGGCCATTATCCTTAAAATACTATTGTGAGGGATCTGTTCATGCAGCAAGTTCCAGGAAGCTGAGTTTGGGTGCTCGGCTGTATCACTTGTTTTCCATCAGTAAACCATCCCATGCTTGTCGACATTTGAAGGATACTAAAAGCAGTGATTATGAGAGCATGCAGCATGACGGATTTTTTAAGTTCAGAAGCCATGGCTATGTGGGATGTGAAGAAGTGCTTATGTAAGTATGTGACAGCATCAGCAAGACTTGCACCGCAAATTGTTTCAGCTGGTTGGCAGCTAAGTTAATTCAGGTTGCTTCCTTATGGTTAGAAAAAAATCTAGAGGGGAATATGTAATTAAAAAGAAGCTGTATGTTCTTGTACAGATAACATATTTGGGGTCTGCTGTGGGACAAAGCTTTGTTTCTGGGAGAGGTTTCTTAAAAGTGGCTTTCATTGTAGCTACAGCAAACTTAAAGGRAACTGAATCAAACGCCTTCCTGAATGACCCAGGTCAAGTACAAGCCATTCCTGGAGACTTTCCATAGGGTCCCATTGCTGAGGGAACATGTACTTCAGGAAGTTACTATCTGGCTTCTGGTCAGGAAAACAAGAGCAGCATTTCCATCTGCTGCTCAGCCTTCATCTTCTGGTAGTCACTGTGGGAGAGCGAGTGATTTCCTAAACTGAGTGAGCTCTTTGACCTCAGTTTGTCGAGAAATTGATTCAGATATGAGAAAGACATGATTTCTGGCCAGTTTAGCCATGGATTCAAGCTCTTTGACAGAGTTTGGATTCTTCTCATAAGAAAACAGAGAACTRTAAGAAGATTAAGGCCAAAGGATAGACAGTCATCCAAGTTTTGCAAGTGAAAATTATTCAGACAATAGGCATATCTTCCAAGTACACCAGCACACGTTTCTTTGTGTAGGTAGTATGTCTGTGGTATTTATAAAATAGCAACTGCTATAACATCTTAAGTATTAGCTTCTTAAGTATTAACTTCCAATTAGATTCCATGAAGAATCAGAGGATATGCTGCTGAATTCATAGCTTCTTCATCTCTACATTTTGCACTAAGAAAATACTCCATTGCATTAAGAGTTGGCAAAAAGCAAGGCAAACATTAGTCTTCACATAATTTAAAGTGCAATTCGCTAGGCAGTGGAAAAGGCATAATTTTCTTTGAATTTCTGAGTGCGATTACATATTATGATGTCTAATTAAATGCATGCTTGAACTGAACCCTTTCTCCATCCATAATATCTCTTTTCCACATGTATTTTCTCATGTGTGGTAATTGGTGAGCCAGTGTTGCATCTTTCGCCTCGTATGAGGATACTTAGTAGGCTATCACATTCCACTCAGCTATCTACTTTCACAAAGCTTGTAGGAATTTAATATGCTTGAGAGTCCTGTAGTCCTGTCAGGTTTGATTGACACTGACCAATATACTAAAAAGGTAGGGAAAGTCAATCACAGGATGATACTTACCCACCAAGAAGATAGGATGAACTGCTTGACAGTGTTTCCTTGGCAACAGATTTTTTTCTTTATTTTATTTTATTGCAAACCCAGTGACAAACATTCTGTCATGATTCATATTCAAATATATTCTCACTTTCTTGTATGGAGACTTTTTTCTTCCTTGTTTCTGGCTAAAACAAAGGAATGCTTTTTAAAAATCTGTGTTTGCTTCCCCTCTAGTTTTAATTGATCTGTGTGCATAGGAGACCCTGTATTTGAATAACATAAGTTATACCCTGATTTTAGAAAACCTATTTTAGTTTCTTTAGCTGTTGGCTTTATAGTTGGGCACAGAACATAGTCCCTAAGCATGTTGTTGCTGTGTAGGTACATACAAGTTTGCCTTCTACAAAGCTAGATATTGCTAGATAAGCACTTCGGCTTTTCTRTTTGCATTGTTTGCTATATATTCTTCTTTGTTTATAGTTTTAGTGTCTGTGAATTTTGATAGGAAATGGAAAGGAAGATTAGCATCATCTGTAGTGCTACTGCTTGACCTATATCTAGCTCACACGTCTTGCTTTTAGAAAAGCCCAGTTATTTTTCACCATCACTTTGAGGTGCCTTTAAATCTGCTTTGGCATCTATCCAGCCCTGCATAATATCAAGCAGGGGACATCCTGTCTGAGAGAACAGATTGTTAGTTCAATTATATTCCTGAAATTGAGTTAAATTTCCATGAAATCTGCTTCAAATGTGAAGAACCCTAGGGGGATGGGGTTTTTTTGTTTGTCTGACTTATATTATAGCAATCTAGCATACTAAATGAGATGTGTTGTATAAGTATGTGTTCTGTATGCTGCTTATGGCTGTTTATCTCATGTGTTTGATAACAGGGTGAATTGAGTAAATTGATAGTACTGCCATCTATAGACAAGAGCAAGCTATTGTACTCCTTACATAATGAGGAAGGTGGTTTGTCTTACATTTTTTAATAATGTTATATTGCAACCAAAGGGAAAATAGAAATGCTGTGAGCTTCATCTCAGTAGGACTAATGACAGCTCTGCATTCATGAAAATCAAATTTTATGGCACTGGCCTGGGTTTCTGAAAGGAGACACAGTAATTAAACCGTCCTTCAGTATCTGCAGGTCAGATGTGGGGGCAGGCACTGGCTCAGGACCATTCGTAGTGTGTCTGCCAAGTCAGTACCATGTCTGGTATATTGAAAAGAAAGGTCGTCTTGTATCACACATAATTTCAGTCCACTTTTTGGTAAAAGGAGAGATAGTGCTGTTTTTTTCTGGCAGAGATCCAAACATCCATATGGTACACTAGTGTTCTGTATTAATTCCAATGTTGTTTCAATTAAAGATATTGTTCTGGTCATACTCAAAACTTTCACGTTCAGTTTTATATTTCTACCTGTGTTTTCCTCTCTTAGTTTGTATTCTTAGAAATTTTAGAACCGTCTTTCTCCATCTGCCTGTTTTATCCTTATTTGTACAGTGAATGATTGTTTTCCACTTCACCTCCCAAATTACATAAGTATCCAAAGAAATGAAGAGTGTCTGTGACATACAAAGTTAGGTTCTGTCATTCCACAACATGCCAATGAGACATATTCACAAATTGTCCCATTGATTTTTGTGGGGTGTAGTTTCTACTTTATCATATAAAGGGTTCTAGAATTCAGATTTTGGGTTTTTTTTAATGTTATTTTGCTTAAATATAGATGTATAGCCACAGCTTTATTAAAGGTTTCGGCCTGTTACTGGAGAGCCTTGTGTTGACTTGATGTTTGTTCTGTCTTTGCATAAATAATTGCTGCCTTTTTGCCTTCAGGAAATGAGAAGGAACATTGACTAYCATTTGTGGGTTTTTTATTTCCTCTTGGCAATTTACTTATGAATTTTTACATGGGGAAAATAAAATCAGTCTGAATAGCTATTTCTCTTAAGAAGTCTGCAAGCCATATTAAAAAGGAAAAGCGCTGTGATTAGAGATTGTCTCACAAGCTAATCAGAATAAAAGAAATACAGCATAAAAGAAACAGTAAATCCCTTGATGACTTAATCAAGTTGTCATGATACTTAATCAGATTATCGTGATAAATAATGATGCTCAGAAAGATGTTAAAAGCCTAAATAATTTCAGTGATTAATTGCTTTTTGAAAAAGATGACATGCAAATCATCAGGACAACAATTTTTGGGGGGGGAGGCAGAAGACACCAAGAGATTCCAGCTACGCATCACCAGAGACTTGGCAAGGTAAAAGACAGTCACATTATGGTTTTGACACTGGTCATAAAGCACAAGCCACTATAGAACAGCACAAGCTTTTCAATAACAACACTAAATCCGCATAAAGCTTGCCTTTTCCCCTCGAGAGGCCTGCTAAGCTGAAGCATTAACATTGGCTCCAAAGCACATTTTCAAACTTTACATCAACACATTTGACAGCACAGCATATGTTGACATGAGGCATCCAGTTCTACTCTCTGCAATGGGCAAAAAGCTCAGTATACAACATACTAACAAATTAAAGGAAATGTAGGGAATAACAAGYTTTATTTAAAAGATTACACATAACATTTTAATTTCATTTATTTTATGGACAATCCATAAAGTGGACTTCCGTGAGTGATGAATTTTTTTCTTTTCCAAAGGTGAATAGACCACAGATGTTTTTTGCATGCAATTATAGTACCAGGCCAGTGATCTGTACATCTTAAAATGTACTTTTGCTAGTGTTCCCCAGCTCCGTCAGTCACAGGGACAAAAATATTTATTGCATCAGTTGTTCAGGGCCAAGTCTTCGTAAGCTGAGAAGCAGAGGATTGATGCCACAATTAAAATCTTTTACACAGCTCTTTGCAGGCAGAAGCTGTTATTGTTTTGTTTATGAATTAAAGGACTTCAAGAAATTCTTTCTAATACGTGTGGATTCATAGAGATTTGGGGGCTTAAGCTAATGCTTACCCGAGTCTCTCAGATGTGCAGTCAGTAGGGAAATGATGGAGTCCGTGCTAATTTAGCCATCTATCTTGACTTGATAGCCAAATTTGAAAAGTAATATGAGGAAGAAAAATCTATGTATTGCACTCCCTTAAGCTCCTAGAGAATCCTTAGAGGTCAGTGTAGTGCTAAATGTTGTACTAAACAATACAAATATTATTTCAAGGCAAGCTTAGACGAGTAAGAAAACTGAATTTCTAAGGCATCAAAACAAAACCTAAAGAGATAAAGTTCAACTGTATTTCTCTAAGAAGTAACTGTAGCAATTCACAGGGAGTCTCTATATATTAATATTCCCCAAGGCTCTGCACATGCAACTGCATGTGGCAGGGGAGATACGGATGCCATGGGAACACGACTAGTTCAGTAATAGTGCCTGAAACTGTCAGGGAAATCTTAGGTGGTAGTTCCTGCTCTGGTGTATGCTTTGTGGTTTTTAACTCATAACTTCCTAAGGCAGAAAGCTTGCATTTTACCAAAGTAAAATCTCCTAAATTACAGTTCTTCATCTGTCCTTATCCATCTGAGTGCCCTAACCACTGGTTTACAAATCGAGATGTTTCCTACAAGATATTCTTCCTGCTGTAAGCACCTTTCTTTCTCATTAATTTGGGCCAAGATCTCAGAAATTAGTTTGATTTCCTAACCAGTAACTAAGACTAGAGCCGGGTGGTTAAGAAATTCTCAGAGGAGATGGAGGAGTGCCTTCCTTCCCACAGAGCAGGAAACAGAAGCCAAGTTCTTGCCTCCCACATGCATGTACCGTTCATGAAAACTTAGAATCATGTTCTCTGTTTTCACAGGCGACGTTTGTTACTAAGTCTGTGAAGGCCGTGCCCTGTGCGGAGCTCAGACATAACCCTGTACTAGGCACGACCAGAGCATGCCAATCCGACTACCTCCCAGAGGGATCCAAGTGTGCAGTTTTCTGTATCTCTTAAAGTTTGAGACAGTGAGGGCATCTTGACATGTGGGAAATCCAGGTGGATGTCTTYTGTGGAATGTGCAGTGGTAGAATGTTGGACCCTTAGGGAAGAAGCAGCATTTTTTCCAGTGGACAGTGATACCTGTGGCCTCTTACATGCCCAAGTAACACCTTTTTTATTTACAGTTTTGGGTACCTAAGATGTGCCAGTATTGTTCTGTGTCCACCTCAATGCTATTTTAGGCCTTAAGGCTAAATTTGACCTCGGAAAGCGTTTCTATGTATCTCGTTTGCTCTCATCTCTAAGTTGGCATAGAGCTGCCTCTTACATTATAGAGCCAATGTTCAACTGAAAGGGACCTCTGAGAGCTACTGTGACAATAATAGCAATAATGTCATGAATTTTCTGTATACATTCACAGATTCTTTGGTCCAGAGCCTTGAGATTCATTCACCTCCTTCATTGTGTGCAAATATCGTTCTTCCTGAAGAGTATACAGCCATGCTCTATATTATTTGTATCTTGACTGTGCTTGACTGAGATCTCCAGGCACTTCGGTGATGCAAGAGAGATCAGACCCCAGAAAACATTACCCCAAAAGCCACATAGCAGAATTGTGGATCCTATTCTTCCTTGCTGTCATCTGAACACAAGTCAGGAATATAATGGGTAAACAAAAAAATGGTAAGCACTTATTATGAAATGCATAGTATAGGGTATTTTGTTAAGGCCGTTAAYTTGTTTACAACCACTACCCGTGATAGCCTTAATAAGAGCCATTAGCCCAACATAGCTTAACAACTCCCAGCTCAAAATGTTCTCTGCAGTTCTTACACTCACAGAATCTGAGGTRCACAATTCTCCAGTTCGAATTTGTGATAGATTTGTTTAACTTATCTGTGTGTTCAGTCTCACTCACTGAATGGAGGAGCATCTGTAGATTTCCAAGTAAGTTTTCATAYATCTGTAGCTGAAACCATCTCAAGTTCCCATTGAATCAGGTAATTCTTATCAGATATCCTTGAGGACGATAAGATCAACACTGTCAGCAAGTGCAAAGCAGCACAAAAACACAGTTCAGTGAAAAGAAGCTTCATTGTAATGCAAAAAACATCTCAGTGCCTGAGCCATGGTGGGAGTATGCATGCAAGAGTTTGAGTGATTTGAATACAGGATTTCTGATACACTCATTTCTGTCACGAATGAGACCTGAAATGATTACTTGTCCCTGTCGGGTAAATGGACCTGCTCATCATGCAGGTCCTTGTAGAGATAATGTATACACCTGTTAGGAAGATTTAATAGTCGTAGTTGAAATACCAGGTCTGCAGCTCAAAGGTTAGGAAAGATGGTTAAGCTTTAAAATCACTTGGAAACAGCTGATTTTAAGTTGCCATGGCAAAGGATTTTCAGACAAAGAGAAGCTTTTACATTAATATCTTTGTAAGCCTTGTTTTGATAGAATTGTCTCTGTGAAGAGCAGTCCCTTTCTTGCTCCTGCCGACACRCACACTGATAAAATCATAAACTAATTATACTGTGCTATAATGATTTCTGGGCTCCTTGTCTGAGGGTTTTGCAGCTGGTTTGCTGATTATGTCTCTGGTAGATTCTTATAATAGGAGCCTGTATTATTGAAAATTTTACTATCAATCAATTATCAAGATAAGCCCTTATGTTTTCAGAAATACTGATGTATGGAAATGGCAGTGATTTTCAGTTCTGTTAGTCTATTAATTTGGAGGAGTAACTGAATGGAAACAATCTGTTCTCATCTTGGAATGGAAAGGAAAACAATTTCTTTATTTAATTAGGTTATTTCTTTAGATTTCTTTTAACTTTGTGGCTGTCATGGCCTGCATCTTCTAGTGTTTTGCCATGCAGATTTTCAAATTACATTCTGTGGTCCTCTAGTTTTCCTCTTCAGATACCAAAATATATGATTAATATGATCCACCTACAATTATGCTAAGATAGAAAAAAAAATATGTTGATACATGAAAAACTTGGGGAGAAATTGGTATGGACTATTCACCTTTGAGAGGAGGGAATGCGAAGTCTGCGCTTTTCAAGTCATCCTGGACCACAGCTGCTGGTGACAGTGGTGACATGTTGGCATTGAAGGTTGCTCTTGTGTAGACCAGGACAAGACCTGTCAAGTCCTGTCAAGTCAAGTCCAGACCAGGACCAGAATGTAGGACCACTGCAGGGGTGAGCCAGCTCCTGTGGTCCTCTCAGATGGACATTGAACCTCAATATGGGAAGGTTCAATGTTCAAGAGCAAAAACTTTGCAGGCCGAATAAGAACTGTTTGGAAAACAGCACTGAATCTCTAACAACATTGAGCTGCTGATATTCACGTCTAATGGCACTTTGTCATATTGAAATGTAATGGGCTTCAGGACATTGTGAGATGTATTTGTTCTGACACAATCTTAATTAAGATTTTTATCAAATGTGTTTTAATTTAATTTTTACTTGACACTGACCATTCCTTGTTTGGGATTCAGCAGGTCTGGAAAGCTTTCAAATAGGACTTTAATTGGAGGCTTTTCAATGTAATTATTAGTTGTGTATTACATGGGAATGAAGCTGATTCTTTCAAGTTAGCACAGCATAAATGCTTCATACACTGAATTGCAGTGCTGATGCACAGCAGTGGAATCCGTCTGTACAGCAACACAGATAGACTATTTACTTGGTTCAGTGGCAGCAGCAGCACACAAGCACTTGAGACCTGTCAATTCTCTATGGGTATCATTAATTTAGTGGTAGATATAAGTCATTTGAGGTACCAAATGCCATCCGAGATACAAACATATTTAAACAGACTTAGATTGATTGTGCTGCATATGCAGATAGATTGGATTAATCTCAAATGCATACATTTAAGACTTAGATTATTACTTGTATATAAGCATGGAGTGAGTTGGTCACTCAATTTTCATTCTTCAAACTAATGCATGGGTATGGAAAAGAATACTTTGCTCATCAACAGGAGCCAGGAGAAATCAGCCAAAATATTTAAGCTAAGTAAAATAGATGTTCTAAGAAAGCTTTCAGCGTTAACTAAAATCATTCATAATATTAATGTTTTGAAACGTTCCAAAATAAAATTACACAGACACAGAATCACACAGAGTCATTAAGGTTGGAAGGGACCTCTAGAAAAAAATAACAATACTTGGTAATGAGAAGATTCAGTAATAAGTGAAAATCAAGACAGACAAAATAAAGGGTGCTGAGTAGTGGAGTGGGGATAGGCACTGTTTATGTAACAAGAGAATTTAGAAAGTGAAGTCTAGAAATAGATGGGAAACTAAGAAATAACTGCATTGCAGCTTTCTCCTACTCTAAACTCTATAATTTATAGCAACAAGAAGAARCTATTCACCTGGTATGGGAGCACAGCAGGGCTTAAATACTCCAATCTTTTTTCCATCATGCAACTAAAGATATGCTCTTGGCACGACCAAAGTTCTGGTATCCCCTTCCTGTCTGCTCACATGCTGTGGACAAAATATATCATGGTCATATGGTGAATGTGCTTCTAGTCAGGCAATAAGAGGGAGTAAATTAAGCTCTCGGGAAAACCAACAGCAAGAAGGGCATCATGCAGTCTTTCAGCGTGATTGCCATCCCTTCCCTCACTGGAGGACATGGAGAGAACAAAGACCTTGCAAAAGAGGCAGCCTCACAAGGAATTGCTGGAAGGCACAGTATAGGTGCCTCCCATACTGTATGATTAATTTCTAGTTGATTATTTTAAGCTGTGAAGTCACAGTCTGATCTATAGTGCTCAGCTAGTAGGATGTACTGGAAGTCTCACTGTCTGCAAGATGTTCTTTGCTTATGAGGGCCTCCCATAGGAGGTAAAAGATTTGGCTCAGGATGAGTTGAGATTTAAAGTAGCTATAACCTTTAAGAGTACATAATGCCACTGTGTTTTTAAATGCTCCAAGTTGAGTGTGTATTTTCCAGAGAAATCGGTGGCAGTCCTATCTCTTCCATGTAGAAAATGAACAGCAATTGCTGCTGAATTGATTCTCAGATATATGATGCTATGAATCATCCAGTAGTGGTAAAGGGCATGAGCCAAAGAGGCGTCTAGCCAAATGACTAGAAAATATTTTTCAAAGACTTTTCRGTTGATCAAATGTCACTGAATCACACTGGGTTTATGTAAGGAAGTTTGCATCCTTGTTTTGGCCAGTCATACATGCCAGAGAATGCACACACCTTGATGTAGGAAATAAAATTAATAAAAGGAAGCCAATCATTTGAATGGTTTAATTGATTAATCTTTTAATGTTAAGTTTTTTTGGTGTACATATGTGACTGCATAGTTGTTGTAAGAGCAATGAAGGTTAAATTAAAGAGTAAGTGTGGTAGAAAAATAAGACTAGAATAATGGCAACTAGGATTCATAATTATGATAAATGAATGTGTGAGCAGAGACGTGGATTCCACTTTGTTACACTTAGTGGCTTGGTCAATAGTCTATCGTGTACAGTTATTTATATAGTAAATAAAATCTGTAAATACTAGCTTTTCTTACTACGTAAATCCCTTGTGTAGGAGTAATGCTCCTGCAGGGGTGGTACTGAACAGATGTCATCCGCCCGCACTCCCACACTGCTTCCAAATGGGAATAGCTTGTTGTTCTTAAAAATAAGGCAGCCTGCAAGAAATGAATAGTAATTTCCCCAGCACAACATTAAATCAACCCTGTATTTCATGCACGGCCATTCCTGTGAGGCATGTGCCTGTATATGTGATAAGTATGTGTATACATTGAATTAATAAGCATGGATGTGGGGTTGTTTGTTAAGTAAAGACCTCTTAGTTTGTCAAATAGTGAACATATTTCAGTGACCGTATTGGAAATTTCTGATTTGGGATAGAAAAGGAAGGTTACAACCAAACTTCCTGAATGTTACAATGTTTAAATGAGATTGATATCACACTCAGTAATGTTCAGAAATCCAACRTCTTTCACTAGCCCATGGAGTAGAAGGAAAATAATAGATAAAATCACATCTCCACCCATGTCCTTGGTATCACAGTACACCTTTTTCCAAAAAATCAGTTATATGTTACCATGCTTTTTGAATGGTAAAGAAAAAGATTGGAGTTAAGGCACATGGAAGTGCTGCATAGCTCAGTATATTGTGGAGTATCTATTGGAAATTTGCTGCTGTTCTTGGCAATGGTGATGTGCAACTGGTAAAAATGTGCCCCAGGTGGAATTTTGGTATTTTTAAGGTTATGGAGAAGCTTTGCAGAGATGTGCAGGCTGCCTTCTGTGGGGCCTGAACGTCTGCACAGACACAGCCGGGAACATGGCTGTGGAAGGGAGCATCCCTTCTGCCCACAGGGACTGAAGCTGTAGCATTTCATGCAGTGGCCAGCCCTAATAGTTCTTGTTGCCAGGAATACCAAGGCTTTGTCATCTCTCTCAGCAAGGTGGCACACTTCATGAAAAGTTGTGCAAACCATTTTTGTAATGACTTTTTTGCATGTTTTCCTCCTTTCTCGTTTTTATGACTTCTCCAGTAACGATGCCAGCTTATACACAATTCGGTTACTTTTGGATGAATCCTAATTTTATCACTTCACAAATTACCTTGTGAGTGAAAAAATAAAACATTTTTCCTAAAAAAGTACTTCCATTTTAAAGAATTTTATACTCAYCTATTATAGCTCTAATTTAATATACTCTGCTATACAGTACCATCACAGAATTTGAAGAATGACAGATGCACATATCATGTTTATTGTGTTTTCATGGCACATGTGAAATAAAATGTTACTTTTTACTAGTTATTTTATTGTTTACTCTTTATTTTTATACCACTTAAATGRCATTCTCCTAACTTCCATGGGCAATATTTTTCTTAATCTTTGCATATAAAGCATGTTTAATACCAAAAGCTCTGAAATATTGTTTGACTGTTCTCCTTTTACAGCTGATTTGTATCCTCAGAGAGTGATTTATGGGGCATGTCAATTGTAGATATTGTATAGCCAACTTGGATTAAGCTAAGCATATCTCTGAGAGCTACTAAAGAGCATCTTAGCTGAAGAATGCAAAACAAAAACATCTTGTCTTCTTTATACAAACAGCTAAATCTGCAGTGCAATATTAATTATCCTATCCTGACAGTGTAGCCTGTAATTCTTTAATGCAACAGTCATTATTCGTGCTTATTTGTGTGCAGTTGTCCTAGTCATAGATCAGGATCCCACTGTCTTAGGCTGTATAAAGAGACAGTTTATGAGGGTAAGCTAGCAGTATTGTGAAGACTGGCCTTCCTCAACACCTTAGTTCTGCCTTCCATATCATGTAAATGTTGCTGTTCAAGTTATAGTGCCAGTTAGATGAAAAAGAATTTAACTTTTCACATTTGGTTGAAAGAAAGTAGATTGCTTACCTCTAATTTGTCCTTTCTTACTAGTTTACATTCTTTCTTCTTTCAGTACTAAAGTGATTGCTCATCCTAAAGAAAGTAAGCAGTACTTTAGTGCTTCACTTGTGGTTAAGGGTTGCTAATTTCTAGGCTTCTTTTCTTCCACCACTGAAAAAAAGTTGCATATTGTTGAATATTTTCAGAGAATTTCTTTAAATTGATATTCCAATTGCAGCTTATGAGATGTAAGAGGGTATTTACAGGAAATGTTCATACTGTTAGGCTCTGTGTGTATTGCAGAGATTCTCTCCTCTCTTACTCTTTTCATATGTGCATTGAAAATGAAACCTATCAAAAGAAATAATAAGGAAATTTCCGTATATTAATGAGTAATGCTAGAATATATATCCTCCTTCCAGAATTGTTCTGATCTCAAAATTAGCCTCTAAGCAAATTCCCGAACAATAATTTGAACAGAGCGTTGCTGCAGCTGACATGCTGCAAAAATTGTTTAAAAAACAGGGAAAAAAAAAAACCCTATTCCTGAAATGCTAGGGCTAAACAGAACCAGAAAGTTTGTTGCTAGGAATTTGAAAAGGAAAAAAATAATAATTTGATAGAAAAAGACAAAATCCACAAGTCATTAGTTCTAACATGTTTGAAGAAAAATGGCCAGCAGCTAAAGTGGACTTTTGTCATTATTTTCTAGACATTGGTAAGATTTTTATGAAAAAGGAAAGACATCTCCTTTTAGAATTATTACCTTTTTTCCCTGACCTCTGGGTACAGAGAATAAGCACTGCCCATTATCACAGGACTATCAGAAGTGAGATTAGGAGAGAGATGGGGATATTATTTTGTTCAGACTCGTGTACTTATTGTGTAAGAAACCTGTAAATACGAAACATGTGAGAAAATACAGGACAACAACCTGAGCCTACATATGGTAACTAGCTGAAGCTTTGGACGAATAAATGAGCACAAGAATTTCTGAGATAACAACAGGTTTTGGACTAACTCTAGCAACAAGAATTAATGAGTATTTTAAGCATTCAAAAAGAACTGCCATACCCTGCTCCACTTAATCATTCTGAAAGGCTATGAAAATGCTCATTTTTCCYGAAACTAAAATTTTGTGGAAATACAGAAAGCAATCACTAACATTTTTTCCCCTGTTCCTGCTAAAGGCAAGGGTTAAGTCTTTCAGACTAATGGGATGAAGCTTGATTTCAAGTACCTTAGGCATTCCAATTGAATTGAACCTTGTAATGTAGCATTTCGAGTTCGTATTTTGATTTCAGGCATAAGAGCGCTATTTCTGATAGACTATGTGCTAAGAAAATAAGGACTTCATGGAATACATTAGTAAAATCTCTTACAAACAAAGACATGATGCCATAAAATTCAAAAAGAATGCCAACCGCAGGGAACCAGGACAAAATGCCTTTCCCTGTGCATACAGGGAAAATASAAAATGCATCCTTGTGCATTTACTTCCCATCTTACGTACTGTAGGAGTTATTTATTTTTAGGATGTATGCTGTTTAAAATCTGTAGTGACTTTAGACATAAGCAGTCGTATTCTAGAAAGGGAGGTGGTGCAGTCACAATCTCAGAAGAACACGTATGTACCCAGCAAGCTCAATATGCACAAGCAGCTGATTACGAGGAAGAGGTGCCAGTCCCAACAGTAAATGACTTCCCAGGTGCAGGATAATGGCAGCGATTACCGATGCCAGAAGGCTGCATGGACTGTCACCCTCCAGAGAGAAAGAAACACGGAGGAACAAGTAAGAAAGTTATTCACATTTAAATGAAGACAGTACATTCCTAACGTATTTTTTATTGTTGATGGTTAGATCTGACCTAGACAAACTCTCCTAGGGGAAAAGAGAGTTTTCATCTCTYGTCAGTCCTTAAATTGAACTTCAGATTGCAAGATGGAAAGTCATTATTAGGAAATTGGCCTTGGGATGAGCATGAACCTGATTTCTTAGTTCAGCAACAGACTTGTTCAATCATGTAGCTGTGTGTGAAAGATGATGTAAAGTGTTAGCAGACTGCAAAGCCCTGGCTCTATGCTGCTTCAGGGCAGATGCAAAGAAGTTAATAAGGCACAAAGGAGTAAGTTCAGATCTGAAAAAATAGCTAATCCCATCATTTTGTGCAACTAAGTATTTCACCAAGGAACATTCCTAGTATTTTCAGTGTTAGATGGTAAGTTTAGAGTAGACTTCTCAAATTTTTACTAATGTGCCTTTCTTTTTGCTTATCTTGACATTTCTAATGGAGCTGCCTATTGATCTGAATTGGAAGAGGTAGACTGATAAATGCTAAGTGACATCTCAATTTATATTCTTATCAAAGAGGAAAATATTGTCACTCTTTTTGCTTACATTAGGAAGTTTAGAACAGAGGAAATAAATCAGGGAACAAAACAAAATTTACAGTAAAAAAAAAGACAAAGTGTGTCAGGATTACTCCAATGCAGCAGGTAGTGGTTCCAGTCTGGTAGATACACTGTGCTGCAATACCTGAAGTACTACCCCTGTTGCGATTCATTAGCACTATATAGCACTATTGGAATTAATAATAACAAAAGATGATCATAAACCTAATGATAAATATCATAGTGTTCCTACATGGCTGTATAACTAAGGGGCTAAATAACTGTTTTTTTGCGGAGATAGTTCCATTGTAAAGGAAACAAAATAACCTTTACAGATAAGTAGCGGCATAATGTAGTCTGGCAGGGCATTATCAGCCTAATTCTCTGCTTATCTGAACAGATAAAATTTCACCAAAGACGCTGGTAATGCATCCATTTATTCTCACGGGGGGCTGGATTCAGTTTTAAATCACCTCAGGTAGTTTGAATCCTTGTTAATGGATTCAGTCCTGCATTGCAGCCGGCTCCTGGCCGTGCACTCATATATATGTGTGATATGTGTGTCATACACACATATACATGTATGTCCATATATAAGAATATATTGTGCAATGAGGTGCCACTGGCTCCCGCCCGGTGCACACCACGGAGCTCTCCCGCATCCTTGTTTTGCCATCCCTGCAGTCTGCCATGGGCTCAGCCATTCCTTTCTCAATTCGTGGGAGTTTTTGCGAGCAGCGTTTTGAATTGCCAGTAAATCCGATCTGGGATGCCTCGCTCATGCACAACGCAGATTTACTTTATCGCAAGACTCGGCCCCTGCCTGTGGAACAAGGAAATTTTTATTCCTGTTATATGAGAGCATGGTGTGAAAATAACATCATTTACACTGAAGTGCTCAGGAAGCCAAGACAATTTAGCAAAACGAGTTAGTTCTTGGCTCCTCAAAACTCTTTAACTTCTTCGAAACTCAACTTACCTGCTGCCTGATTTTACAGATACTGAAGTTTCTACTCCATGCAAAAAACACATGCAGAGATTTTCAAACTAGGCACTTGGAGAGTGTCAGCTTCATTTGGTGTAGGGAACCAACTCTCCTCCTTCTCCGAGAAGTTACCTCCAAGGCAGTTTGGTAGCAAATAGACATTAACCATGCTCAAGATATTCCACTTTTCTCTAATCTTCTTAACCATTATATGCAGTGCTTCTTCCTTACTTCTTTCTCTCTCTCATTCATGGTGTTTTTCATAAGAAAAACCCAAACAAATCTTAGCAGCCAGCTCCAGGTTCCCTTTTTTTAACATAATAAAATGTAAAGCTGTGATGTAAAGACTAGCTAGCTGACCTCTTGCAATTCCTAAGAAGCACCATTTTTCAAAGCAGTCAAAAGGTTTTATTGATTTTGTGTCTCAAYAGGACTAGGTCATTGTTATCTTCCAATTATATTCAATTATTTTTTCCATGACTTAAATCATACTTTTATCTAGTCTTTTGGAAACTATAGAGGAACACAAAAATAGAATTGTACTTTCAAAGGCCTTTGCATTTCCTCTTCTAATCATTGTTTTTATTTTGAAAAGTTACTATGATCAGCAGATGAAAGAAARATATCAAAGCTGAACATATTCAGCTTTTGTCATTGCTCCAAGTTGAATGTACCTTTAAATAAGTAGCTTCTAATACTGTGAAGCCTTCTATTTTATATATTATATATTTTTTATTTCATATATTTTCTATTTTATATATTTATATATATTTTATATATAATGTAGCTCAACTATGTAATTGTTTTAAACTACTRAATCAAATATATTTTTTCTGTAGTAATTATGTTACTATAATATTTCCGATTCTTAGCCTGAAATGGTGAATACCAAATTCTTAGTGTATCACACCACTATATCTAAGCCAAAAGTTCCAGAATCGATACATGAGGAAGGCAAAGAAAATATCTGTTTAGAGGTACTTATAGCTATTAAGAGGTGTTTGAGTTCATTGGGTTTCTTTAAATCCCATCAAAGTCTGTCAAAGGTTGATAATATGTAGGAGAGTTGATAATATGGGTAATAGTCATCCCAAGAGAGTCTGTGTGAAAGCAATTTAAAGAGAGCGAATATGAGCAGGCTGAAGTCTGTTAAACYTAGTTTGGTGTCTTTCTAAGAGATCATCTTTAGCTCAGATTGAAGCTATCAGCTTGATGAAATAATCATTTGGTAAAATAGTACCTGTGGATGCTTACAATCATATTGGCTGGTTTCAATGTGCCCGCTTTGCTTTCATGTACAAATAACATCCAATTTGATGAAAAATAAACATCAAAGGAGCTTGTTCACTGAATCCTGAAAGAAAAATTCTTGACTTAGGCTACAATCATGGCCCCAAATCAGTGGAAGACTGCCCAAGGCAATAAAACCGTGACTTGGATATTTGCTCCTCCCTCAAAGTTGCTTTAAGAGGTGGATCTCGTTTTATAGAGCTCAAGGTAAACAGGCAGTCTGCTGTCTGCACATGAGTAAAAAGCTGGGGAACTGTGGTTAGGGTGATCCAAATCTTCATTCCATGCTAACAAACCAGAGGCAAGAAATCCCATGTTATTAATTGAGTGTGATAAAATACAGGAGCCCTGTGAGTGCTGTGCACCAGGATGAGGGACACCAGACTATCAGCAGTCTTGAGCAGAGCTGTCACAGTGTAGATGAGAGCCTTGTTTGTCCCATGTCCCCCTTTATTTAGAAGGTMATTTCAGAGTGACTGTAAGAATGTAACTCGGGTGCTTCTCTCCTTACTCACTGTATAGGGAGCCTCAAGTAAGGCAGTCTTAAGTAAATCACTCTGCATATCCCATTGTCCTTCCTTACAACTTTTGTTTCACACTTGCCCAAGCTCTGAAAAGTTTATTTTTGACCAAACTGAAGCAGAATAAACAGGTACCATCTGTGAATTGTGTGGCACGGCTGTTTTGCTGTAGAAACTGCAGGGAGGGTGTTTGCATCCAGCACTTCAAAACCCTACTTTGGCCTGATTAGTCTTCTAAATTGCTTTATTTTCTCCTCGGGAGAATCCCTAAATAATAATTGACAAAGGAGCTTTCTATCATGCCTTAAACTAGAAGAAGGCCATAGGAAATTTAGTGATAAATCTTCTCCCAACAATAAAAAACAGTGTCACACAGACTACAGCAGCTAGAAAACTATTTACTAAAATTGTGAGAACACCTGTGAGGATAAATTCATACAGACCTGGTAATGAGTCAACCAGTGTGCTTGTGTTTGTTTCCCTGTGCCTATTTTGAAGTTTTGATCAGTTCATTAGGGTACTAAAGCCACTGTCTTCTAGCAAAAGAGGACACAAGAAGAACATTCTTAAGACTTCATTTTGACTCATTCTTTTACTCAGTTCTATGAATTTTCTGGAAGGCAAAACTGAATGAAAAGCTTCCTGGACTCTGCTCTTTGAGTTTATTTCTCTGCACATTCAAAAACGATGAAGTAGGAAAGGAGACAGAGATGACTCAGGAAAAAGGGTCACAAATGCCCCTGTTTTATAGTATGTATTTGATGGTCAGAGCACAGTAGCACTACTGCCAAATTTTCAAAAAATTGAAAATTTTTCAGATTTTTTCTCAGATTTTCAAAATTCTATAACCTATCTTTAAAATAAATTAAAGTAAAAATAAATAAGCTAGTACTAACTTGAAGCTTTCAATTATATGAGTTCAACCTTTTATTTCTAGCCATGAGACTTAGAAAATGTATTTTTGAGTTAAAATTCATTTCAAACTGCAAATCTCACATGATAGCATTACTCTAAGAAACAAAGACTTTGAGAATCTAAAGGACTATCTAATGCCTATCTAAAGGACTGTGACAAAAATCATAAGAGCTGACAGCAATGTGGTTTTTCCAAAGTTTGCATACAGTTGATTTTACTTTCAATTTTCATTTTCCTTTAGTTTTCCCATTTTACTTTTATTTTTCTCACTTCTCTAATGATTCAGTACTTACAGGAGCTGGGTGATGTCATGAATATCAATGCCAGAGTTTTTCAGGGAGTTATCTATGGTCATTAAGTAGGCTGATGCTGTAGAACAAGGTCCAGATTCAGATTCACCAAGAATTCTTCAAGAAAAGACAAAAAGCGGACCTAATTTTCAGGAACCATTAGCGAATGGAAAAGATTTTAAAGTATATTTTCATATATGCAAAAGCTATGAATTTACATATAAAATTGCATCATTTTATGTGATTGTTGTGCAAACTCTGTGGCATGTAGTTGGGGACATTACTTCAGTGCTGGATATCACCCTGCAGACCTATCGCTCTAACAACTCACTTGTTTGTGAAAGCCACTATTTGATGTGCCCCAGCACATTCAAAATACAGTCCTGAGAAAGGGAGTCTGCTGACATTTTGCTAGAGACCCTGGCTTAACTTTAAGGTCATCTGCAGCTTGGACACAGAACTACAGAACAAAACACTGTCTTTCACTGTCATTGAAGCTGCTATTTTTTAAACTGCCTTTGACTTCTAATATAGATTGGAAAAAAAAGTAAGAGATCTTATCATTGAAGGCATCATTGAATAAGGCTCTACTCAAGCAACTTTCCTAGTGTATAAAGTGAGTCAGAACTTTTAAAAACTTTTGGAGTATTGCAGYGCTGTAGTAGAAAATAGGTTGTTATTTAAAGTGCCCCCAACAATTTTTCCCTAAAATGTGTTGGATTGCTAGATAATAATAGCAGACTTCTGGAGGTTAAAGTGCTTGTTTACCTTCCCTTACAAGATCAGCCATTTTTTTTCCAAAGCAAGAAGTTTTAGCTAAAAGTTTCTGAGATGCCTAATATTGTATTCTGGCCTAGTCAATAGCTGCAAATGATAAAAGGTTTTTTCACAGCCTTTGTGTTCTCTGGTTGCATTAGAGACTGAGTGAAGATATATGATATGACACAGCAGGCTTTTTAATCCTTTAGAAATGGTTGGCAAAGTCACCTCTTTACTTCCAAAAAGTAAAGCATATAAAGCATATAAAGTTGGAGTATGTGTTGGGKTTTTTTTAATAACTGTCAGATCTTCCTGTAATGCACTGTATTTTCGCAGCCTGAGTTTGGGTGAAGGACAACATTTTAACGAGCCAAGACATGCTTATGGCAAGTTCAAAAGTTTAGAAAACAAAAGCTTGGTAATTCTATGAGGAGCGGAAGAACACAGGGCTTTTCAAGAGCTGCGGTGGATTTTGGTTACAACTGTGCTGGGAATTGGCTATGGTTGGAATGAGAAGAACGCAGTGAACTGCTGGAGTGCGGTGGGTAGCTCATTGTAGACAGACAGATGTCACAGAGCTCCCTTTAAACCTTTTAAGGTACTTTTACAGTGTTGATTTTGTGAAAATCAGATACAGATACCAAGAGTATGCCAATAATACCTGGAGTTTATTATACTCTATCCCTTTTTCTTTATTTCTGACTGTTTTGAAGAAAATTTAATTGACTGAAAATTACAGCAGTATAAAAGCTTTATTTTTCACATCTTTTTGCTAAATTGCCTGCTTTTCTTTGTAATGCACAGCTTTCACTGTGAACGTTGTATTGCTCCTTAAACACCAGCTCTAAGTTGAACAATATTTCCTTATGGATAAGCAACATCGATACAAGATATATCATAACTGTCTTGCCAAGAAGAGTCTAATTAACTTGGTGGGAAAAAAAGGGTCTTCTCTAAATGCCTCTTTGTCTGTTTTTAATCAATAAGTTCCATAATCTATAATAAAAGGCTTTCAAATCATACTGTTCGATGCTGCCTTTAAATTACTACTCAGCAGCATTTTTATTTTTAATAGCCACAAGCATAGCTGAGAAAACAGAATATAACCTCCTTGCTCACTTCCATTAGAAAAGAACAKTGAACCCAAATCATCAGCAATGCTGCCATGTGCTGACTTACCCCATTGCATCCACTGGGTGCCACCACTTCACCTTGCAGAGGGACTAAGCCTGAATTTAGCTTAAACCACCGCAGGCCACGGGGCTGTCCTGGACCCCAGGGTGTAATCCAGCTTCCAGGTTCGCTCAGCTGACAAGCACTGAGTTGTGTCATGCCCTCGGAAAGTGTCCTTCACATCTGCTAAGTTTGCAGAGTATGAGTTGGGTTTTAGAGCAGGGGTTCACATAGTGCCCGCAAACCATGAGAATATCATGGCAGGAAGCTCAGTGGTGGAAAAGGTTGTGGAAGAGGTTGTGAACCTCTGTTTTTCCTTCTGTTTTTTCTTGAGGTGGATGGGAATATCTTGTCACTGCTTTCCTTGTGCTACAGACAGTTGTTGTTTGTTCGTAGTCTGCGGGTATTCAAGTAGTTACAGCTTGCTTTGGGGAAATCAGCAGGCTTGGAGCTGACGAGAGCATGCAGCTGCAAAGCCTTTGCAAGAAGGAAGAAAGAATAACAGTGAAATCAGTATGCTGGAAAGGACACATCACATAATTAGGAGACTGCAGCTTTCTCCTCGTCTCAAAGGCCATAGAAAGCCATGACTGCCATCCCATTTCTGCATTCCCTCAGCCATCACATAGCTTCATATTGTGACAACATGCTGTTTAACAGACTCCGGGTGCTTTTCTTCCCTTAAACAAATAAGAGATATTCAAATTTCCTTTTATTGCTATGCTACCCCCTTCCACAAACTGCTCTCCTCTTAAAAGAGGTGGTGATGTTTCCATGGGCTAAATGTCATTTCTGTCACTATCTCTACAATCCTTTGAATTAAATTCACTGCCATGCATATTTCACTTGTGCCAGAAAAGGCCCTAATGGTTGAGTGTTAGAAAAAGGTGTGGATAGGATATCTTTGCTCCTTGCCCATTGCAACCAGTGACAACCAGCACAGATGAGATATGAGGATGCACTTGGCACTCAATAACGTATCAATCTCCCTGCTTTTGCTTTACTCACCAGTTTTCTGTCTCTCTTGGTGAAGTAACAGATTCCAAAAGCTAACTTGGAATGGATTTCACAAGGGAGAAAAAAAAAAAAAAAGGAAAAAAAGTCTTACTTCTGTCTTCATTTTGTAAAGCGTATTGACATGTAGGTGCCTGCTCCCTTGTGCAGTGTGAGGACCGTGCRATGGGTTGCAGTGCGGGCAGCTGTGTGGTGAGAGGAAGGACGATACATCACCACTGTGTGACATACAATTCCAGCCATCATGTCTGGAGTCCTTTCAGCCTCCGTGTTGACTCCTGTCTGTGCAGATGACACCTGCATGGCCTGCATGCTTCTGAGCAGCCACCGTGTCACAGCACCTGCCACACTGCAGTTTGGGACTTCCCGCAGCACAGTTTATGAACCTAATTTGTGATCATTTTTATGGTTCAGTTTTAATCTTTCGTCTGTTGTATACTTAACTATAGCAAGAAAATAAGTGTTACTTACAATCATAACAACTTGTGCCCTGGTGGCCAAGAAAGCCAACGGGATCCTGGGGTGCATTAAGAAGAGCGTCTCCAGCAGCTCAAGGGAGGTGATCATCCCCCTCTACTCAGCCCTGGTAAGGCCACATCTGGAGACTGTGTCCAGTTCTGGGCTCCCCAGTACAAGAGGGATGTGGAGCTGCTGGAGAGAGTCCAGCGCAGGGCTACCAGGATGATCAGAGGCCTGGATCATCTGCCATATGAGCAAAGGCTGAGAGAGCTGGGCCTGTTCAGCCTGGAGAAGAGAAGGCTGAGGGGGGACCTGATCAGTGTCTATAAATACCTCAAGGGAGGCAGTGAGGAGGAGGGGGGCGGCCTCTTTTCAGTGGTGGCCAGCGATAGGACTAGAGGAAACGGCCACAAGCTGAGGCACCAAAAKTTCCWCAGGAACTTAAGGAAACACTTCCTGACAGTGGGGGTGACAGAGCCCTGGAACAGGTTGCCCAGAGAGGTTGTGGAGTCTCCTTCTTTGGAGATGTTTAAAACCCACTTCGATGCAGCCCTGTGCCCCGTGCTCTAGGTGACCCTGCATGTGCAGGGGGGTTGGACTAGATGACCTCTGAGGTCCCTTCCAACCTTAAGCATGCTATGATTTATGAACTTTGACTCAGACTGAACTTGTGAATCCTTTTTTTTTTTAACTAACTCATTGGTTTTGTTATGGTGGGTTCAACGTTTTGAGGTAGGGCTTGGCCTTTGGAGACATGTGGCAGTGGTTTATAGCAGACATGGTTCAAAAGATGCAACTAAATGTGGAAAAGGAAGTATTTTTCTGGAAGGACTCAACCARTAGAAAAGCTCTACAAATATTTCACAAATATAATTTGATGGAGCTCCTTCAGGTTTTTCGCATAACCTGATCATACTTTATTTTTTGGGTTCTTAATGCCTACCCTTCCACTGGACAGGGCATGACATCCGGGGAGACAAACTACTTTTTTGTACGGGTAGTTGGATGAGGAAAACCAAAACGGGTATTCCTCCACCTCTCCCATCTCCCAGCATCAGCTACCAGGCAGTCTCTGTATGCCAGCTGCTTCAGGTGGTGGATTTGGTTACTGGCACCCTGAACTTTGTAGACAAAAGTTGTGGAAAGACAATTTCACATCAGGAATGCAACTGCGCAGTGATATGGCCTTGCGCCTTTGGCTCTCATTCACACAGAATGAATGCCAAATCTATAGATTTCAAGCATATATAGCTGGAATTGCTTGCTTTCACTGAAGGCAGGATGAATAAAGTACCTTCAGACTCTTTGCTATTGAAGATTGTTGAGAATACATCTGTAACACGAACTCAGGTATAATAACAGGTTCTGTCTTCCACCTTCATGCCTGCGGAGCTGGACCATTTCACAAAGCATACACTTCAAATAAGGCTTCCTATGGATTTCCTAGGGAGTACAAGGCTGATCAGCAGTGAAAGAACCGACTACCTCTACAATTAGGAGAAATCTTGGTGGAAGGGGCAGATGGACAGCTGCTGTAAAGTGAAATTTCTGTCAACAGAGTAAGAGTGATTTACACTGGCTCCACTGCAGCATCAATAATGATGCATTACCAGCCAAAAAAAAATGATGTATTAAAAAAGTTTAAAAGTGATGGTTGTTATGCATCTCAGGATTATTTCACTCCACAGGCGAAAAGCATATATAAATTYAGGGAACACAGTTTTCTCAAAATTTGCTACTTTTTTTGCTAAACTTTGGCAGGAAATATGATAAACTCGAAACAGATAAAGCAGCAGCAAGTCCTACTGCTCGGGATTTGTTTTTAAATTYTTATTTATTTTGTTTCCTCAATCACTTCGCTTTACTCATTTGGCTGGAAGGCAAATACATTCCCTGTTGATTTATCCCCACTCAGCCGGGGGCTTCTGCTCCGCAGTTGGATTCCTAATATGGAAGCGAAAGCAGATTTTGTGCAAGCTCCAGAGAGCTCCTCTCAGCTTGCGGAATGTGGCGAGAAAAGAGTCCTGCCGAGACAAACAAAGATACTTGTCACTCCAGTGCTAACCGAGGCCACAGAATGGGCTTTCCCCAGCAGCCGGAGATTTTTGCTTTCACTACCCTTTAAATCACCATTTTTGTCTTACTTTGTGCTAAGGCTGCAGATGGTTTCCCCCTACCTTTCTTGACGACATCTGAAAAGATTTTTCRGACAACTTCGGCAAACACCTCCTCCATCACAGGGAAGCTTTTATTATAGGAGCATATGGCCTGGAGCAGGCTGCCACAGGATGGGTGGATTAATTGCAGCACGCTTGTAGAGGAATTAAATGATAAGGAAAGTGAAAAAAACTCACAATTTCACATTTTTCATTTTCATTTTCTAATTCTTTCAAGAAAGTAAGATTGCCAATGCTTTGATATATCTGCCCTCTGCTTATAGAAGGAGACTGGCTTTCTATAATTTTTTAATAAAGTTTTCTTCAGAAAATAGATTATTGAGCTCACCAAACCCATAAATGGCCTTTGTCAGTGGAAATACCAAAGTCCAAAGGATTAAATTCCTCCAACAAACAGGGTCTCTAAAAGGTTAATATGGAGCTGGAAATTAATTTCATTCCAAATAGAGAATAATAGCGTGCAGTGACATGACTTTGTGATAAGCATTTGCTGAAGCTAAATCCTCACTAAGCCCCGCAATTGTTTTCCTTTGTGCTAATAGCAAGAGAACAGGAGGTGCTCCCTCCTGCTCCCTGTCATTCCCAAAGGTTTCAGGAAGGCAAGTTTATTGTTTGCTAAATCTGTTTTTTTTTTTCTTTTAGTTAAAATCTCAGTTCTCTTTAGGACATTTTCTTTTAGTGATTGCACTCTTGGTTATTTGGTGTTTCTGAAATCCACAAATTTCCTTTTCTTGTTTGCTGATTGCTGCTACTGGGGATGCACATTAAACAACAAGAGCTTAAACTATTTCTTCTTTTATTATTCAGACCAAGAAAAAAGAGGCTTATTGCCATAGGTATGTAGGTACAGACTGGTTCAGAAAAGTGTTCAATAGAAGTTTCCGGGTGAAACCTGACGCCAGAGATTACAGAGAAGCTGGTTGTTAACATTCTTCCCCATGCTTTTCAACAGGAGTGAAGTGCCCCTGAGAATGGACCCATCTATCTTTGAAAATATATTCAAAAATTGGTGAACATTTCTTGACACGCTCTTGAGCTTAGTTTCCCTGAAATTATTTGTATTCTTATATTATACTCTACATGGCCTTGAAACTGGCAGTGGCCTTGAAACTGTCCTTCTCTTACAGTSCTTAACATCTGTTGCTTCCAAACATTTATCAATTTCACATCCCCTCACTTCTGCCCAGTCTTATACTCTTAAGCATTTTGTTAAATATTCCTACTTTCATTTCTGGAAAGAGGATTTCTGAAATTCAGAGTTGCTTTTTGGATTCTTGGGCTGTTTGATTATGTTATAGCACGTGGTGGCTAGACTACATCAAGACCTTGTGTCAATGGAGTAGCAAACAGAAATATGCTGAGCTGCCAAGATTTAGTCTGGGTTGTCAGCGAAGCACAAGAGCAGTCTGCTCCACCACTTTTGCACCGAATTGTATAGCTGCTGTCTAAATTTGCAGCAGGTATCCAAGCTGAAAATGGTCATGTACCTTTGGATTTTGTCACGTTTCACTGCTTTTTAAATTAAAGTGTTATACGGTAAGTGGTGAAACCATAACATGTCAGTCAAATACCCATTTGTGCCATTAAATGCCTGGTAGAATTTGAAGAATCTGTGGGAATATTGGGACATGAGCTATTCATTGCCTGTGGCATCAGAAATACTTAGGTCTTTCATCGAATTACACAATTTGTCAAGTTATCTCTTCTCCTCTCTCATAATTGGAATAACATTCTCAGAAGCAGAGTATTTTTACTGCAGATGCTGTTGGCCTTGAACGTTTGTTCTTTGGTCTGCCTTGAATATTAGCACTTAAACTTTATAGTATTCTGTTTACGACACAGAGGCCTCATTGCCTTGTACTTATCTGTAGCTTGCCTGGGGCACTGTGGAGAAGTAAATTGTTTGTTCTACCAAGAGCTTCAGCCCTTATATAACTCTTTCGTAGACGTAATCTCACTTAGATGCTACTCTTGTTTAAGGAAAAAATTTGCCTTAAGTTTCAGGTCACTGCTTTTCATTACGTGGAATCAGCAGAGACGTGTGCAGGCAGCAGCCCTCGCTCTGCAAGCACCTCTGCTCAAAAGCTGCCCTTCAGGCATTTCAAACCT
This sequence comes from Nothoprocta perdicaria, assembly GCF_003342845.1. Classification (NCBI taxonomy): domain Eukaryota; kingdom Metazoa; phylum Chordata; class Aves; order Tinamiformes; family Tinamidae; genus Nothoprocta; species Nothoprocta perdicaria. The sequence goes on from NW_020455502.1 coordinate 817,885, forward strand.
TAATTTTGTTTCGGTAATGCAAAATAGGTTTTTAAGAAGTTGTCATTTTTTATAAATGGATGTAAATTAGTTTAACACAGTCAAAGCTGTTGATAAATTTAGCCTGTGTAGTAACTTMTGTTGCTGACAGTGAGATTATGATATTGCCTCTCCCAAGGAAATCTTTAAAGCTCAARTTTGACAGAAAAATAATGCAAACCAAATGAAAGCTGAAAGTTTGTACACATAGAAACTTTCCAGGTAAAAGAAATGTTGGGAAAATATTTCAAACTCAGACTGAAAACCGGGCAGTCATGAGCTCCGTTTATATACAACCATCAATGAATGATATGTACCTTGAAGGTCTCGATATGCTTTTAAAGAAAATATCAGCTTTGCCAAAGCACAAGAAGGACAGTTTTTTCGTCTGGGATCAGGTTGCTTTCCTGCTTGTGCAGAAGCTGAAAGACTCTCCTTCCTCCTGCGCGGCAGCGTTCCTGCACTATTAGCTCCCAGTGGTGTTTCTAGTTTAACCATCCGAATCATAAACCATCTCTCTCTCCCACATTGTCTTAAGAGGAAATGTTGACCCAAACGATGAAAAGCAGATTGCTGAGTAGCAGCACTAGGTTTTTATTCAGAATATTGCAGTTGCTTTTCAGGATATTGCTTTGCATTTGTCTGCTGTTTCATTTAGAGGAGCTTAGGAAGCAGAGGGCTTCCCAGCTCATGTCACATCCTCTGTTCACGGGGCGTGTGTCCCACGCAGCTTTCCCACAGACGGTCCTTCCAGATGTTCAGTGCACGGGAGCAGCCGTGCAAATAGAAATTCCCGACGAAGCAAAATGCCTAAGTCTCCCACAGTTTCATTTAGTCAGACGAGTCAATATATTTGTCTAAAACGTTGACAGTGACGTGACTGGAAAACAGTGGAGGCCTGAAAATGGTGGAGGCCAGGATTTTTCCTCACCTTTGCATTTTTTGTAGACTTGTTTAGCTCCTCAGGTTCCTCCAAATGCCACCATGTGGCACCCACAGTTCCTCTTGCAGCGCCCTCAGTTTTGACAGAGGTGCCAAGGGGCTGATTTGCCTCTGGATTTCCGTGGGCATCCCAAGCCGGAGAGCGAGCAGCTGCGGTTCTGTCCCTCGGCCCCAAACACTGSTGCCAGTTTCTTAGGCAGCCATCCCTTCCGCAAGGCTTGCGACTACTCACGAGCGCTCCTGCAAAATGCACCATCATTTCCCAGTTCCTGACTTTTCTGCTAAACTTCCCACGTGGTCTGTTATCTGTTTTTTGTTATTTTTTTTTTCATTTGATGTCTTTTCGCCTCTGTCTCTGCTTTTCTGTGCGTCATTCCTGCTGAGTCAAGGCAGATTTTCTCCCCCCAGCCCCAGCACTTCACTTAAGGACAGCATATGAAAGCTCCCTAAGCCTCTACATATTACCTTCTTTCTCAGGTTTTCAGTGCCACCAATTTCATAAATAACAATTTRATTAATTCTTTCTCCATATCATCAAAAGGCATGAGGTAAAATCAAAGTCAGCAGTCTGCCAGAGCTGCCTGCCTGAAGAATCACCAGTTCCCTTTGAATTCCTTGTCTGGAGAGTCCATATGTGTTGGCCACCCCAACCACTTTCCACTGTGTGGAATGTGATGTCCCCCCCATCTTAGACATTATTGTATTCTTTCCAGTTGCATTCAAACACAGCATATTACAATATGTCTTTGTTTCRTTATTGTTATCTGAAATTTCCGATGTGCCCCTACAACACTAGGAAGTTTCGCGTTTCCTAGCTGCTGGCCAGCCTGAGGAGCAGTCAGTCCCCCTCTTTTGCTACACATACGGTGGAATAAGGTTTACTGCTTTGGTGTTCATAACATCCATGTAATCTCTTTTACAAAGTGCTTGGCTCAATTGCTTCGGTTTTCCRTGAGGATATTCTGTGTTTACACAGAGACAAAATGTCAGGTGCATTTTCTAAGCTGCATTTCCTGGTGTTTCAGCCCCCATTTCCCGCACTTTATGAAACTATTTACGTTGCCCCTGTGCAGCTCTGTTGAAATGAACTTCTTGGCTACAGGGGAGCCAGATCAACTGTCTTTGCTCTGCAATAAACTTAATCATAAGCACTAATTTATGCTCTTTTTAAATAAGAGTTTTGCCCACTTTTTTTCAGCATTTCAATCGCGATGTGATGCCCATTTAGCAGCACGGTGGTGGGGAGCTGTTGTCCTGCAAGGGGGCTTTCCCACGCTCCCCTGCCTTTGTCACAGGCGGCTGCTACTGTCCCTTGCTATAAACACCCAGCCCGTCCACCCCGGCCTAAATGCACTACTGGAACCCATCATTCCTGTGCGGGCATGTCTCATTGGACATGCATTTCCAAATACTCCCTTTTATCAATTATYCTCTCTTACTGCTTTTCTTCTGCTAAAGAGGATCGTGGAAATACACAGAGAAGCTGAAGCCTCCTCAGCTGCTGCACTCTAATGTGTAATATCAGGATCTTTATCTAATATCCTGGTAAGTTATAGGTGTACTCTGGAGCAGTCTGGAGCAAGTGCTGACAGGTACAATAGGGGTCTTTTTAATTGAACTGTTCACAGCTCTCTGTGGTTGCTCTGTCAACCTGACAATTTCTTGACTTAACTTATGGACAGTTTACAGTTTTTTAACTTATGGACAGTTTGCCATGGCTGGCAATTGGAGACCTGCCAGGCACACACTTGAATCCTCAGCACACTTGCTATCATGATTTTCAAGTGCTTTTCTGGCATCAGTTCTGGTATAGACACTACCAGGGACCTGCAACCAATACTTGGATACCCGGATTTCTCTTGTGCATCCATCAAGTACCAGCTCCAGCTAAAGATTCCATACATAAAAGCCAGGCAAAGCACAGCCTCGTGGGGCTATGGAAACTATAATGGAGCCCCAACTAAATAAACAGGAACACTAGCTGAGCGCTTACATGTTTAGGCAGAAAGTAAGCTTCAAGAGCAACCCAAAAATGTTGTTTTGAAGGAAATGTTGTGGATAAGAAAAGAAATACAAAGCCTATATTTTGTGCCAAGAGAATTGCTTCCAATGAGAATGTCTTTCACTGTTTCCCTTGAGACATTAGCTGCTCGTTAAAGATAATGTTCCACCTTTAATTTGCTCAACTGGGGAGAAAGGTAGAAGGCCCAGCAGCTTGCATCAGTGTGTAGAAACCATAACTTTTTTGCAATCTAAAATTTACCGTAGTGCTTGTAACTGCTTCAGATTAATTGCACCTTATATTGCTTCTTGCCTAGATAAACCATTTTCCCCCCTCTGGCTTTCCTTCCCAATCGAAGGCTTTCTGTTTGTCTGCAAAATACTGGTTCAGACAAGCCAGGCACAATATCGCTCTAAACTCATTATTCCAGAGGCCTTGATTGTCCCCCAACTTCCACACGTGAATAAACAGAAGAAAAACCAGTGGTGGCAAATTACCCGTGGCCTGAAAGCCACAAGCATGATGTGAATCMTCCCTCCCTCAGGAGAGAGGGGCTCGTGGGCCCACAGAGGGAGGAGATCCCAGGATACTTGGGAAAAAAAGAATAGGAAACAAAACCAAAAAACAATAAATCTGTGGGAACTACCAATAAAGTTCGGTCTGTTTTGCTCTACTTCTGTTCCCCTGCTGTGGCAGCTGCTGCTGCTGAGAGCTCACAGGTATCGTCAGTGCCAGCGACCCGCAGTGCAAGTCACTTCTGCCCYAGCTCTGGTTTCAGAGCCTTCTATAAAGTTGCGTTTCCAAATCTGATTTTYTTTATATTTTGGATCAATTCCCAAACTCTTCAGGAATTTATTCTGCTTCTTAAMATGGAAACGCTGCTGACACCTTTGCTCTAAGTGTCAGTGATGGGAGCTTTGGCACAGGTCTGGTATAAATTGTCTTATGATGGGAAAAACATGTGTTAATTAGCACCCAGTTACCCTGAATATTTTGAAGACAAAAGTACAGCTGGAGGCAATTCTGACACCCCTCAGCCTCTACATTTTATTTGAGAACATCATCTTATCACAGCATTTTCTCATATGAAACTTTTTATTCAGCCATATTTATTACTAGTTTGTTCTGGCTTTTTTGGCTTTTTTTTTTCCCCCCTGTTGCTCATGCTAGGCCTCCTCTAGGCTTGCCGAAGTTTTTGCCTGATCCCATTGCACAGAGCTGTGTACCTGTGTTTTTTCTTCTTCTTTTTTTTCCCCTTCAAACCACTGCCCCCTCTGCACAGGCTCAGGGCTATAATTGCATCCCTAATCAATTTTCAGTGTTTTCCCGGCAGCATTTTTCAAATTTGTCAACTTTCTGGCTGCTTGCTCTTCGTATTTTGATTAGATTACAGAAGCCTTACAAATATTTATCAAAGATCAGCACTGTCATTATGTTTGTGTTCAGCATAAGCCCTTGTAGTGAAACCATTCCAAGCCAGGCACTTTGTTGACATTTTTCTGCCAAAGATCCATATATACACRTGGAAATACGTATGTGCTAAATAAATATATGTGTGCCACCAACAGTGGGTTCTCAGGTTCCAGTTTATCCTCAGATATTTCCATTAGCAGTAATTTCCTTTTTCTGAGGTGTCGTATTTTCTTGCAAATGTCAAGCTTACTTTTTTTCAGACCTCTAATAATTAAGTACATCTTGTCTACATCATGGTCGTGATGATGAACTAGCCTCMCTTCTAAAGGGCTTTTATTTGCAGATTGGTTTTGCAGCCGAATGAATCAAGAAGGTTTTACCTGTTAGTACATGCCTTTTCAATTACCTTCTAAATAATGTATTGGCGTCTTGCTGTAAACTTCTGGAAAACCCAAATATGTCAGTTGGTCTCCCAGTGCTTTCAAAGCTGTTCAGCCAGCCTCCCTTGAGATGCTCTTGTAAAATCCACAGTGCACAATTAGTTAGGAATCTTACAGCTTTTTATCATTCATGGATAGACAGCTAATGAGGGAATAAATAGCAGAATTTCATTTAATCCCACACATAGCCTAACACGAGTTGTTCAGCAAGATCCCTTTAGCAGAGGGATGTTGGATGCTGTATCCTTCCTATGTAGGTGGGCATGGTCTGTCTACAGATATCTTTGGATGTTGTGTGTATCTAAATTCCTCTTTACTTCAAGGGATCAAAATTGTAGGAAAAAAGCAGCATGATGTTCACCTCTCCTAGTCTTGCCGGTCTGCAATRTAACTGCTACATCAAAGCTAATTGCTGCAGGCTTTCTTGGAGAAAAATACATGTTTTTGGGGTGCACTTCACTGGACCGAAGACAGATATCTGCTCTGGGATGAGATAATTACGCAGAGTGATCTCTCCGAAGAGAAATTCCTAGTTCTTTTCATTGGCTAGAGATGATCACACCAGATACCGACATTTATTTACATTTGGGCAAAAGAATTCCACCCTCTATGCCCAATCTGTTCACTGAACATACAATTTATCATAGCTGGGCTACAGTATAAGTTCCGTCACCCTTACTAGTCTCACTTATTCAGTGAGACTGTTTACATATTAAAGTATTACTCAGCGTGAGTAATGGTGCCAGTGCTGAGGTTATGTTACAAGCACAGATAAGGGCAGTTTCCATTAGCACTAAACTTTATCTCCGAAAAATCACTAGAGACCGGCACTTGGCCAAGACTGTGCTTCCTTTTGATTATCCTCCCTTCTTCCAATAATTGACTCCAAGCAATTCAGCTTCTGCTGTTCGGTGCAACAGAAACCTTTCTTTTCCAGAGATTTATTCGTGAAGTCACAAGGAGGTGGGTGCGTTGGTCTGTCGGAGCAGATCGTGAGCAAAGAGATTGCTGGAGAGTCCAGGGAGTTAGCAGTAATGCGGTGGGATAACAGAGAGTGTAACTTAAGGAAGTGCAGGGCTTGGGGGGTCATATATGAGACCCAGGGGAATAAGGAGAGGGGAGAACTACATAAGACCAGAATACTTGAGGAAATGGTAAGTGGATGTACAGTCTAATGAGGCAGATCTCTGCTAAAATCTCTACTGACACATCCACCTGCTCGAGCTGGACACCCTGTTCTCTCTGCAGTGTTTTTGCAGTTAGTAAAACAAATGTTATTCAGTGCTTTCCTTTGAAAGTAGAATTAGAAATACGATTTAATATAGGTGACATTTAATTTGCACTTGGCTTGTCATGACAATTTTGCACTCAGATTGCTCTGAAACAAGCAAGCAAACACACAAGGATACTGTCCCACATGGGATACCCTCCTTCTGTGCTCTTTTGGGCATCGCTGCCATTGCTGGTTTGGCACTACAGTGGCATCTAGTGCCATTTGGATCTGTGCTACTAAAACTGGCCTTTCATTGAGCTTAACTCAAAAAAAAAAAAATCATCTGATGGACAAACATGAGAAGCTGGTTATCCCACAAAAAAGAAGCCACAGAAGCTCAGTTTTCCTGCCTGGTCCCATGACATCCAGACATCCAGATATCCAGGGTCAGATTTTGCTCTAATGCCAATGTAAATATAGAAAATCTATAAAGGCCAGTAGAAGCAAATCATTTTAAGTGAATGTGCAAGCAATTCGCAAGCTTCATATACACTTAAATTGTGGGTTAAAAATAGTTTTCTCTAAAATATACATATTTATATAAATATTAATAGATGTCTTCATGCTAATGGAAACTGCTATATAAACTATTACTATATAAACTATTACTATAGTTCTTGATGGGCATATGAATAAATATCCAGTTTGTGTATGTGGTTCATATGTGCACAGAGGTCAGAGAATGATTGTTTTCTTGTATCTGCTAAATTAGTTTCAATACTATTCTTCAATTCTAATCTCCTTAATAACAACAGATGCCTGCAGTGATTAGCCTCTCAGCTCACTGCAATTCTTCAAGTTATAATATAACAGCATCATATCTCATTTCCATATTTTAATACATTACCACAGACTTCTTAACTGATGATATTTCTTACTGTTTATTATTACTATCTAAAATGTCCTTTATTTGTATGAGAGTACAGTTGTGCATTCAGCTCAGAACCTCTGCAAAAGTGATGAGATCTCTGAGTTCTCTCATATCAACTAATGTTGAGGGACAGTCTTCCCAGTTGTCTTCCCAGTTTTTCACCTTCAAAACCCAATAAGCAGTGATGTTGAGTCCGGTATTCAACTTTTGCTTTTCTGGTAGCACTAATGCTCTTCACATAATACTCATTCATAGACTCAGCAGCCAAAAGGGACCCTGTATAGAGCTTGGAAATACCCAGATTTAATTTGTACTTGAACTTAAATACTTGTACCTTTTGGGGTGAGAGAAGTCTTGACTCTCTGCAAAGGAGAGTTCACCACAAGCACCGAGGAGCTATTTCAGTGGCTAAGTACTCTCACCACTAAAATATGTGTCTGTGTCTAAGTCAGAAATTGTCCGTTTTCTTTTAAAAGTCTTTGGATCTTATTATCCTTTTGACTGCCGGCCAGGAGTGTCCATGCAGAAGTTATGTTCCCTTTGTAGGTGCTGCAGACTGCGAGCAAGTTGCTGCAGTAACTCGACTGCCCTGAGCTCCTGGGGCTTTCACAGTCGAGCCTATTTTGACTGTAGCCAAAAGCAAGTCTTTCCAAATACTGCAAGCGTGAATTTTGTTGGACAGTCCTGAAGGATGGTGTGTGTGTGCAGTGATAATATTTAATTTCCATGTTCTTTTGTCTTTTCCCATACCCCTGTCCTTTCCTCATGAGGGGAAGGAGAATCTCTTTCCCTTGATGCCTCTTAGTTGGCACCACGAACAACTTCTGGCTGGCAGGGGTTTGTGTGACTCCCCCCATGCTGCTCAAGGGAAGGCTCCTCTAGACCCACATCACAGCTCAGCTCCCTAAAGCCAGGAGAGGCAGCCTGCCCAGATTTGGATGTACCATGCTGGTTGTTGGAAAAGCTGAGCTTCACTCTCTTCCAACAGAGTTTCTTGCTAAACCTAGACCAAAAGGAGAAGGTGATTGAGCTCATAGTGACAGTACTGCTAATTTACACCACCATGACAGAGGAGCTGTGAGTTATTTCTCTAAATAGAAATGTGGTTCCTGCATCAGGTAAAAGACTGATACCTCTATTTTTCTAAGCAAGCAAACTTTCCCTTGAAAGTGTAACCACGGAGGTATCACTTCACAGCAGCAACCTCAATGAGAATTTTGCTTGTGTGAGAAATATTTGATGAGGAACTAAATCAGCTCTGTTACTTGCCTCCAGAAATTACACAAAATAACGATGGGAAGTCAGTAGAGAGTCACAAAAACTTTTCATAATTTATATGGATTTTGTGGCCCAAGCCTTACTGTCGCTCCATGTAGCACTAAGACACAGAATGGGTGTTTAAGGGACAAAGTCCTTAAATGCAATCTGGCTGCACGCCAGACTAATGGATACGCCGCTATGTCAGTCACAACCCACCAGGGTGGTGAAWAGATGGGAAAAACCAGCCACATCCTCCCAGGAGAGCAGTGGGAAGAGGTGGCAGGCAGCAAGAGTGCGGCCAGATGCTCTGTGCCCACATTGCCGTGCACTTGATTTCAGCAGCAACCGGAGCACTTAAGGAAAACCACCCCATGGTGCAGGCCCTATTGCAAAGAAACTTTTCCAGTAAGTAAATAACATTTAAGGAAAACATGTCCAGTACAACTCGAGAAGCAGAGAATAAAACCAGGTGGGAATTTATGCCTGCCTCCTGCTGCTAAGGAGATAGTGCARTAAAAGCCTGTGCTTATTCCACCAGGAGCACTTTGCAATCTTTCAGGAGTTATTTTCCTTCCCCACATTTCAGGTAAAGGAAATGAAGCCTTTGTGTAAATATGAGGTGTTTGTGGCTGGAGATATTTCTTTCCTTTTTTCTTTCTTCAGATCTGGAGGATTAAAATCTGTTGAAAACATGCAGAGTGCTGCCTTTCTTAGCCCTTCTTCTCCTCTGTGATTCTCTAGATCCCTATGTGAAAATCCACCTGATGCAGAATGGCAAGAGGCTGAAGAAGAAAAAGACAACAATTAAGAAGAACACTCTGAATCCCTACTACAATGAGTCGTTCAGCTTTGAAGTACCCTTCGAGCAAATTCAGGTAATGTCAAGCAGTGTTTTGTCTTCTCTTTGCCTTCTATTTCTCAACCCTAATAAATGTTTAACAGGAACCTTGYTAATTATCACGTGCTCATGCCTTCATTAGCACCTAGGTGCCAGCCCTGTGCTGCATTAGATGAGTGTGACTGCTTCAAGAGAGAGCAGATAAAATGCACGGTGCTTAGGACGCTTTGATTCATCAGTGAGACATGGATAACTTATATTTTGTGTTAACGGAAATGGATTCTGGAAAAAAAAGAATTCACAGGGAGATAGTGAAGATGCAACAATTTTCCCCATATTGTTTGGAATGCTAAGTTGCCATCATTGGTCACATTTGTGTTGCCTATGTATTTATATTTCCTGCTTGTTGAAAGCGTTGCAGCATCCATCTTAAGTAAAACATGCTATTTAATCACAAGTATTTTTCAGTCTTCCACCATATCATGAAAACTTCTTCAATGTTTTCTCAGTCCCTTGGGAGGACATTTGACAATCCCAGCGGTCAGAGCTGCAGTATCAGCAGGGCTGCAGCTCGGTGGAGTCGTAGTCCCAGGTGTTCTCCAGGGACTCTTCTTGGAGAGCCCACTGCCTAAACTGGGATCCCTCAGAGGCCAGCTGATACTTCCAGAGGGAAGTCATCTCRCTTGTCATAGAAAATGCAGTAGAAGGGATCGTGCTGTTTGTGTCAGGGACTTAGTTCTCAGTAGCCCACAGGCAGGTATCTAAGTCATCTCTTACTTGGGATTTAACKTTTCCTAATTTTAACTAATCTGTTCCCACAGCAGGAGGGGTGGAGGTGTCCTTTTCCACCGTAGAGACATGTAGGAAACYCACATCCTATCCCTGCCCTCCCAACCTGTGTCTTCAAAGCCTCAAGCACATATTCTGATGTGGCTAGGGTTTGTGGTAGGAGTGTGACACTTCTGTGTCTTCTTAAATAATGAAGGAAGAATTTTTAGATTCCCTGCTACTGCCAGGATTTTAATGTCTTGGCCCAAATTTGGAGTTAAGAGCCAATTTTAGAAAAAAAAATCTTAGGCTTAGGAACTTACAGCCTCTTCTTGATGAGATGGGAGTACAGTAAGGATTGTGATGGTCTGTATTCTGGATTGTAGTAGACAAGGTGAGGCCTGGGAATAGTGACTTGGAAACATGACTAGGTCATGTAGGAGGGTTTTTTTTTCATATCCCATAGAGTATCTGTGGAATTTAGGAATCCAAAAATGGGAAGTCCAGTGGTACATAATTCCCATTGACTTTAATGGAAGTTAGTGTGATTGTGAAGAATCTCATAATCACACATGAGGTTGGAAGGAACTTCTAGGGATCATCTAGTCCAACCCCCTGCTCCAGCAGGGACACCCAGAGCACGGGGCACAGGGCGGCATCCAGGCGGGTTTGGAAGATCTCCAGAGAAGGAGACTCCACAGCCTCCCTGGGCAGCCTGTGCCAGGGCTCTGTCACACTCACAGGGAAGAAGTTCTTCCTCAAACGGAGATGGAACTGCCTGTGTTTCAATTTATACCCATTACCCCTTGTCCTGCCACTGGCCACCACAGAGAAGAGCTTGGCTCCATCTTCTTTACATTCTCCCCTCAGGTATTTGTACATATTGATCAGATCTCCTCTCAGTCTTCTCCTCTCTAGGCTAAACAGGCCCAGCTCRCTTAGTCTTTCCTCATAAGCGTCTTAATATTATATCATAATAAGCCAGAACTTTGGTAGGGGTAGGTTTGTTTTCTAGATGCTTGGCCATTTCGTCTTCTAATGCTAAACATGTTTTGAAAAGTGGTCATAAGCCTTTTAGAAACAGAATTTTGCTTTATATTTTGGCAGGTTTATTGGGCTGACTTTAGAGCTATTTACTTCAGTATATAGCCTCAGTTTAAAATCTGTAATTATGGGCTTTGGTCATATGCCAGTGTTTTTTGAAATTAGTTATAAAAGACTCTATTTAGAAATGATTTCATTATGGTTTCTAAAGTGATTTCATCATTWGAAAAAGAACACATTTTAAATGTTATTTAGAATTAATAGTGTAAGAATCACTGTGACCTTTGGGTAATTCATGCATAAGTCATTAAGCAAACTTTCACTATCAAATAAGAAAATAACAGTTATTCGCGTTTCATGATGGTTTGAAAGCAAAGACAAGAGAGATGGCCTGATTTTGTGCTAAAAGCAGCTCCAGAGCAGTGCAGCCAGACAATTTCAAAAGAGGCCCACATCAACATTTTTCAACAATTTAATAGCAAATACAGGTTCTGGTTCTTAAGGGTGTGTAAGTGCATAGTTAGAGCTGTGCMCTGTCACAGAAGAAGGAATAGTGGGAAGAAGTGGAGCACCAGGTTTCAAAGCGCAACCTTGGAAGTGAAGTTATATCTCACAAGGCAATGGAAGCTCCCTCTGCGAAGCTGAGCCAGATTGATCACGGCAGATTAATCACATTTTGCCACCAAGCACATGCTGTATGTAGCAAAGTGATCGTGTCTGCAGAACCTTTTGCTCCCAGGAGTGCCCCTTCTCACCAAAGAAACTTATCTCATCACAGTGTAGCTTAGCAGAAGGGATGCTTTTCACTAGCATCACTTGGTTTTGGCACTACAGCTGCTTCTTCAATGTACAGGACCAAGGGGCAGAGATGCTCACACATTTCCTTGTATGTTTAAGCCAGACTCCGTGAGCCAAAAGGCATCTCAAGTGTTAATCGTCAGAGCCAGCTGTTCTGACTGCTTTATGGATCGATAAATGCATCTTTCCTTACAATGCCCTTTGTTTTGCTATCATTAACAACAACAAAAAAGCCAATAGTAACTATCTTCTAGGTACAGCAGGCACCTTTTTGGTCCCCTGAAATAAAAGCCTCATGCCTGCTTTCTCTATTTGTGATTGTACTATGCATCTACAACAGAGATGTTCATTTGGGGAGGAATTTGGGAAGGTACTATCAATATTAAAAGGGAGGATATTGCAAATGGAAATGCAAATGAGTGCTGTTGTGAGAGAGTCTTGAGTCAGAGGTGCCCTTTTGTCATCAGCAGCTATGTAAATACTTCTGTGCCTGTTGGAAGCATCCCTTTCTCTGGCTCAGTGATTTGCACAATCTTCTAAGGGAACCTCATGAGTCTGGTCTTGCAGGCATGCTTAAAGGAGTAAATTACTCTTAAAAAAGATTCATCCTATTACTAGCAATGAAATTAAATGTGCTGCTAAGAACTCCAGGATCTACTTTTATTTAAAAGTCTAAATTTAAAAGCCTGATGTTTGAGCATAAAGACTTTTCTGGAAGAAGTGTGTTTCAATGCACTTCTTTCTCCAAGTAAGGAAACCTGTGTGTGGGATGAGGAGCTGTGTGTATTTATCATGGGATGAGTCAGGAAAACAGCTGCACATTTGTCTTTAAAAATTAAAGTGTGAGAGGACAAGCACTTACAGCTAAGCAAGATCGGTCCAAAGCTATAAAGTCTTAGATGCTGCTGAGGAAAACACCACGCTGCTGGAGGAAGAGCTGCCCAGGCTCCTCTGACCAATATGAATGAGTGGATTGAGCGGAATGAGTGGTGTGCATGCAGACCCATGCCTGAACACCCACCTCGAGCATCCCCTCGCAGTACAGCCCAATGTAARGGCCTGGGCAGTGGTCCATGAGCCCCAGGAGATGGGCCCTCGCAGGTGCTGTGGGAAGAGCTGAGCCGGGTTTGCCAGAGGTCACTGCTGCTGGCCGAGCTGCTGTGTCACAGCCCTGAGACTCCGTCTTTTACACTGCTTTCCACTGCCCCGGAGTGAAAAGGCTGTTTTCTCAGCTCTGTTACATGCATATTCATGCACACGCATACACACTCATGCATGTGTATATATACATGCACACAAATGTATATGTAACTGTATATAAACTGTGTGGGCCATCGTTTTCTGAATTTAACAGCAAGTGGCTGACCAGCATGTTGGGTTGCTGGGACAGAGGTTAGATGTGGAAGGGCAACCAAGAGGATAAAGTTAAAACATTGCCAATGATCCCTTGGAGCGGAGCTGTTTGGGTATTGCCCCTGCTGAGTTCAGCTTACCTAGTAATGATGTGTTAAATTACACTACTTTCCATTTAGCTTAGCTTCAGATCTTGCTATTAGCTCTGCAGACCTCTAACGAGCTAATTCCTCAAAAACAACAGCAAAACCCACATGTTACCTATCTGTTAAGGGAAAAACACTGCCTGATTCCTACATGAGGTTCTTCAGTGCAAGGGGGCAAATGGATGAGGTGGGTATGAACCTGCTTCTATTTGGAAGGGTCACAAGAAGCAAACGCTGAAAGCTCCGAATTGAATGTCCTTGTGCTGGGGGCCCTCTGCTCTGGCTGCTTTGCAGCCCTCCAGCCTGAGTGGATGCTGCCCCTTCCCCGCGCGCTCACTGCTCTCTGTCCGTGCCTCTCTTTGCAGAAAGTGCAAATAGTTGTGACTGTTTTGGACTATGACAAGATTGGCAAGAACGATGCCATCGGCAAGGTGTTTGTGGGCTACAACAGCACCGGCGCGGAGCTGCGGCACTGGTCGGACATGCTGGCCAACCCGCGGCGGCCCATCGCGCAGTGGCACACCTTGCAGCCCGAGGAGGAGGTCGACGCCATGCTGGCCGTCAAGAAGTAAATGCAGTCCAATTTCAGTTACACACACACACACACACACACACACAAGAAGAAGAAGAAGAAGAAGAAGAAATAAGAAGAAGCCTTTCTGCATTTGCCCACATAGTGCTCTTTAGCCAGTATCTGTAAATACCTCAGTAATATGGGTCCTTTCATTTCCAGCCATGTGTTCCTGACACGGATCGGTTGTTACTTTTAAAACCCTGTTTTAATTTGCACAACTTTAAATGTAGAGAGCCCTCCAAGGGCGCTTCATTTCACCACTGCCCCCCGCCCCCCAGATCTACTCTTCTTTTAAGCAATATGATGTGTAGATAGAGCATGACAGAAATTATTTATTGTATCACACAGTTGTATATATACACCAGTATGCTGAGAATTTATTTCTAGTTTGTGTATTTGTATGTTGTAAGCGTTTCCTAATCTGTGTATATCTAGATGTTTTTAATAAGATGTTCTATTTTAAATTATGTAAATTGACTGAGATATAGGAGAGCTGATAATATATTATAGGGTAACTATTGTATCGTCTGCATTCCAGAAAAAAAAAAAAAAACAACTTGTAAGGCACTAGTAGTGTAACACTGACATCTTAAAGGACAACTTAAATCTGAGCTTTCAACTGAACCATCCTAATAACAGGCACCGTGTCCGCAGTGAATCTTGGAGGGGCAGATCCCACTTGGTAGACTGGTTTCCCGGGCACCTTAGTGTGATCTGAGCAGCTCCGGGGCTGACCTCGAGGAGCCAGGAGAGCGGTTCTTTTCCTGTAAATATATTCCAAAGCGAACACACAACAGGCGGGAATGGCTTTAGATAGAAAGTCTGAGGAAGCAGCTCCGGAGGAGGCAGCAGCTCCATGGGCGTCCCGAAGGGGCCGCGTGTGGGGTGTGCAGGGCTGGGGGGCGGCCCAGGGGGCAGGTTCTGCAGTGGGGCCCTGCTGCCCTCAAGCCAAGCGTCGCTCTCCGTTATCAATCACCTTTATACAAAATTTGCATACTGTGAATTCCATCCGCGATTTCACCCGATAATGAGTTTGCACATTAGACTTTGTAACGAAATATTTTATTATACTAACTCAGACTAAGAAAGGAATGCAGAATATTTTTTAGACATAGCAGTGTGAGTTTATTATACGAAATAGTTTCATGGTAAACAGACAGTATTGTAATCCCATCAGAAGATGACAAAATTTAGCCATAGTTCTAAATGCACTTCAAAGTAAGCCAAAAGAGAACAGCTAGTGACCTTTTATATACTATTTATACTTAAGTTTTAATTTGTCCTTTAAAAAAAAAAGTGAAAACAAACAAAGAACAAGTTCTAGAAAACTGAAGCAACCTCTTCTGTATACTAGATGCTCGTTTCAGGAGGAGTTTTTAAATGTTTTCAATGTTATTATGTAGTAAATGGCACTATTATGAAGCTATTAGTCATTCCATAAGAGTCTTGAAAGACTGCTCTGTGTATCACTGTGACTGCCGTGTGTGCTTAGAAATGTAGTTTTCTCAGTGGATAGCAATCAATTTATTCCGTAGTGATATTGTAAGAATACTGCCATTCCCTTCTACTGCACTGCCGAAGGAGCGCATGGCCCACGCCGTTCTAGCTACCGCGGACCAATTCCGAACTGCTGAGCCATGCAGGGGACAAGGATGTTATAGAGACTGGGTTGACCACGCAGCATTTTGTCAAGCCCTGTGCAATATTTCCCATTTCCAACGCCCTTCCCCAGCCCTCTCTCCTGTAGACAGTCACCTTACGGCTAGACGGCACCGCTGCTCGTAGCGTCCCCCCCGAGTCATGTAGGGCATCGCTTCCATCTTACGTAGCATCCTGTGAGGCCCCCTGTTTATCTTCCCAAGCTGTGAATATCTTTATAATGCTTTGAAGATTCATTGTTCTCAGCACCACAAGCTACCCCAGAAATGTGGAACTGCTATACCTTTTGGAGGGAGGCATGAGATGCTATTTATCATCTTAGCAATGGTGTCTAAAACAAATTATTAGGAAGAGGAAGAAGAAAACAAAACAAAAAAAAAAAAGATGGATGTGATCGCTTAATTCTGTACTGAAAGCTAAATTCTGCAACCTCCAGCTCTGAGGGGTCAGTGGGATGGCCAACACCAACAGTGTCAGTACCTTGAGGTAAAGGAAGCAGCAAAGAAAGGGGAGGAGAATTAAAAATAAATAAATAAATAAAAAAGAACAGAATTGCTCCCCACCTCCAAGAGTAAGAATAGCAAGACACATTTTTTCTATTTTTTTACATGAAACATGGAAAAAACACAAGTGAGACATTTTCCGATCTAAACAGGCGCATACATGCAAAAGCATCAAGCTGGAATACTTTAAAAAATCTTAACCTTAAGGACCAAAGCCCACCAAAGAGCAGAAGAGCTAGCCAGACAGATTCCCAGCGTGAGAGCAGCCATTCAGCTCCATGAAACCAACCTGTAAGTTGCTCMTTCAGGATAGCCGCGGGCTCGAGCTGCCAGCGCCGGTGCATTGTGCTAGGGTAATTCGCAACGCTTTCTCTTCCTACACTGCCAGACTGAATGTCACCACAGAATTCGGTTGTAAAGTGCTGTGATTCGCAGACACTGAACCTGCTCGATGACCAAGATGACATTTTCATCCTCAAAGAAGCCACATGTACCTTTCTGACAAAGCTGTGTGAAGTATTAGAATCTGATGCTGTAGAAAGATCCTAGTTGCCTTTGTGTATATTTACTGCCTGCTTGAGTGTTTCTCTGTGTGGGTTTTCTCTGTATCTTGTAGAAATGTTTGGGGTGTTTTATCCTGCCATACTCGCTCGTGGCCCACGAGCTGACAACTTTAGCCGTATTTTACCTTCATTTTTGATGAGGTGGTTTATATTTTGTTTCACTTTGTGTAGTGACTTCCCACAGTAGTTTTCCAATTGTCGTTAAAATAACATACATATTACACAGATATCCAATAAAAATGTTTTATTTCCTGTTGATGTTTTAGTGTTTCTCTTCTGATTTAAAGTTTAAAAAAATAAATCACCCTAAGACTATAATCGAGCACGTTTTCCAAGTGTAACGTCTGCTTCCCCTTCAGAGGAGCCGTGAACTGCTGCTTTCCCCCATGTCACAAGACACTGAGCCACAGCCAACCAGGAGGTTGTCAGTAGAGAAGTCATCATCTCTATGCAGACCAACAAATATTACCCTGCTTTCCCAAAGATCCTGATTATTTGGCCTTTGAGAATATCATTCTTTATCCAAACAAGGCTAGTTTGTATCCGGTGACAAAGGCACCAAGCAGTGCCCCGTGCCGTGCGCCAGGGACTCGCGTTGCAGCAGTGGTAGCAGACGTCTTGGTTTGGAGGCACACGGTGTGTTTTAACCTAAATGCACGAGCTGCTTCTAAGATGGCCACRAAATCAAGTTGCTTGCAGCCTTAAGATCATTAAATAAGAGATGAATACTGTTTATGGAAAAAAAAAATATGTGGGAGGAAGTGAATCCACAAATCAAAAAAATGATCAAAACAACGTTGCGCTGGGCAGCAATTCAAGTTCCTGCACCTAATAAGAGAAGCAACCCCCAAAATCCCCGTGCTTGGTTTATATAACCATTCTCCACAGCAATCCCTCCATGTTACCCTGCTCCCAAAGGAAATACGCTGGTCCTTTCAGGAACTGCAAGAGGGTCTTTCCTGATCAGTGCCCTTTTAAATACAACCATTGACTGCAGCAAGATAAGAATTCACTTAGGTATTTTGGGGGGGTTCTAGGATTTTCCCCTGGAAAACAGGGGCTTTCCCTGTTGCCCCTGGTCATCATGTGCTCTCTTTTCTCCCACCTGTATTCTTTTCCCATCACCTAGAGCCAGTGAGCACCAAATGGAAGYGATGCCGGTTCACTTCAAGCTCAATCCAGCATCTCCAGGAGGCTCGTGATGCCAAAGGGGGTTTGAAAGAGGGTGTTGGGAGGTGCTGCCTGTTTGCTCTGCAGGACCCCAACTTCACTGTAYTTCCCTATAGATTTCAGCAGGCACCACATCAAGGAGCTTGGAGATGCTGGTGGTCCTTTCTGCTGCAAGCCTTCCTTCCTTCATCATCTAGGCTGCTGCAAGCCCGCTGCAAGCAGGTACTAAGAGCAGCAGTTTGCTTAAGAACGGACTCAAATCAAGAGCTATCAATGTAAATAAATAAAAGCACTGATCCGGTATGTACTGGACATTTTTGCTCATGCTGAGAATACCAAAACGACACCTTTGTCAATCAAAATGAATTCTTTTAACAGAGCTAATCAGGTAAAGCTAGTGGCCACAGCTAACGTAAGGAAAAATGCTTCATATAATAGCTGCTACACTAAGTGGGGAAAGCAGCAAAAATTACCAATTTTATTCAGCTCATTTAACCCCTAATCAACTGTCGAGAAAAGCATTCTTCCCAGCTGACAGACTCAGTTACCAAAGCAAAAGATCTACATCTTTTGATCACTCTTCACATCGTGAGTCAATGAAAGTTAATTGCCTGTTATTTATGCAAAGCAAGAATTAGATCGTTATATTTTCTGATTATTCTAACAGTCAATTCCCTTATTTATTTATGCATTAGCATTTTCACTCCAGGCATCCAGTGCAGTCTTTTTATACACAAACTGTCCTGCTTTTCATATATCCAGCAAATTCTTGTCCAGCCCCTATTTTTAATGTCAGTTAGCAGTCAAGCTTGTTTTGGTTGCTGTCCAAAGGTTGAAGAAATKACATTGAATGGTTTTTCTGTACGTATCACAGAGAAGGTTCTTCTCTTGCACTGCTTTGTCTTCTATGTTTAATGATTGCTTTGATGGCACCTTTTTTTTTTAAACATATCTCACGMTTTTATCCAATTTTAGTTACCTTTACCTGATAACGCAGTAAGTCCTTGTACGCTCAGTATAGAGAATGCTTTGAATATTGCACAGAATAGCTGCAACGGGACGTGACAAACTAGTGCAGAAAGAAATTTAATGCTTATCAGGTACTGATAATGTACACGGTATCTTGAGACTCCAGAGAAACAGGAGAGACATCTTGCTGTGTTCAATCTAAAAGAAAGTACTATAAATTCTAGGATGTTCTAGCATCATCTAATAAGCATCCTCCATAAGCCCTTCGTGGTGCTTATGAAGAGACCAGATAAGCTGGAGGATGAAGTCTTCTTATCAGCTTTTTGGATGGGGAGAATTTGGAGGGGTAGGTGGATTCATCTTTTTGGTTTATGCATGTGCTATGCCAATGGCACAGTGAGCTCTTGATCAGTTATCTAGACACAAACAAAAACATTTTCCATCTTCCAGCAGAACCAGACTCATCATTTTGACAGCTCACATTTCAATCAACTATTTCACAACTTTGTAGACCCTGTTATTACTTATAAATAACAACAAAAGCATTCAGTGTGACACACTAGTGTTGCACACTAGAAAGAAGCAACATTAGGTSTTGTCATAAAGTCAAAAGACCAGTGCACACAAGTGGCAGAGTATTCTCTAATCTACTGATCAAGATTATTCCACAAACCTGCCCAAATCTCCCAAATTTTGCTCTTGTTCTTCCAGCGCCCTTATTGATCAAATACATGTATTTGTACTTGCTCTAGCAGGTTTCTTCTTTCATGTCTCTTTTTCCTAAGAAGAGCACCCACTATCACTAAGARGTTGTTCCAAAACACTAGAAATGGATCTGTCATGCATGAACTCCAAACTGGATTTCAGGTAGATTTGTCTTCTCCTGAAGACCGCTGATCACAGGCAGGAGGGAGCAAAGCCCAAGCGGGGCTGGTGACGCTGAAGTCAAATATTTCACCCTTAGTCTGAAACGTTACCATCCGCTCATCCTCCCCAAAGACAGACCCTCAGAGGCAGTAACTTACATCCCACTSAAGATATTTCCTTCTTTGCAGAACTGACAATATTGTTAAGCCTGCTTTCTGGTGATACTCTCCRTGACATTCACAAAGTCAAATGGCTTTCACATATTTTCTTCCCCTCACATAATAGGTTGCTTCCCTTGTTTAACTCAGCTAAGAATTTCAGAGCTGACTCTTTAGAGTTTTTAAAAGCAGCTAAATTGTGTAATTGGCTMTAACAAGCTCCTCCTTGCTTCAGTAGGCTCTATCAAACTTCTAATGGTTTCAGTCACTCCTCTCCAACCTCACGCTGGGAGCTGTCACCTGCAGACAAATGCCCTAATGGAAGGTTATCAAGGAAATTAAGTAACCACAGGGCAAATGGTAGAGTCCATGGATTAGAAATTGGTCAGGAAAAAAAAAAAAAAAAAARRAAAGAAAAGAAAAGATGAACAGTGCAAACTTCACCATAGTGTAAGATGAACAGTGTAAGAGGTTTCTTTGTTRTGGTTTAATATTTATTAATGATCTGAAAAGTAGAGCTGAAAAATAAGTTGGCAAAATTTACCAATGGTAACAAATTGTTTTAACTGAGGCAGACCTAAATTATGAGGCTTCTTCATTCAGACAGGCACTTTAAGCCAAATTTTATTGTTCACTGCTTGTGGACAAGTTGTGAACAAAACTGTTCTTCAAGATGATCTCTAAGATCATAAAGTAAGAAAGAGAACTATTCAAACCATTAATGACAATGAAGGCAGAACCTCTTTTTCTTAGAGGAACTAATAATAGGAAAATAAAACTCTCCTTACTTTTTTTCTGACTTTTCTCTCAATAATTCCCAATGGTGCACATTAAAAGATATGATAAAGTGGGAGTACGAAAGTGTTGTTCAAATTGCTAGCTTGACACACAGTTTTAAACTTCATGCTCGTTATTTGGAATACAGTTAGTAATAAAAATATCTTGCAAATGCATAGGAGGTGCCAGCACATCCCAGTGCATCGAGTCCTTGGGACGCTCCCTGGCTTCCGTAAAGGCATTTCCCCATTACAGGGACTGCACATTAACAGGTCTCAAAATACTTCTCAGTGTTCAAATTAATCCTTGAAAACTAGCTGCGGGAAACCTGGAAAATATTACCCTGATACAAGCTGTTGTATGAGCTGGTATACAACAAAAAAGTCTCCAGAGCTGCTGAACTGGGCAAGCAAGTCCCTAGTCCAGACGTGGGATGTAAAAAAGATTTGAGAGAGTCTCTAGCAGGAAAAAGCTATGAGAAATAGATCTGAAGACAACCAATCTTGAGGGAAACATAAGACATTTATGGAGGTTATTAAAATTAACAGAAAAATAAATGGTAGATATTTCCTTGCTACAGACTTGCACCAGAGCAAAGATGATTCCTGCCAATGGCACATACTGTCTGATGTCGGAGCCTTTAACTCTCCTGAAAAAAGAAGAAGATTCAGGAGATCATTGGTGCTCTGCTTCATGCTTCAAAAAAGGAGTGTTTTTCACCTCACAGAGAATGACATTTCCCCATCCAGCCCCATCATTCCAAACCAAATTCCTTGGATTTAGCGTGACCAAATAGCTGCCCCAAAGGTTTGAGCACTCTGGCCATACTGAAATCTGCAGTAATGAGCAATGTGATAACAGCAAGCTTACAAAGCTTGCAAGAAGCAACCTGCTCTGGCTGACATCTTTCTTTTAGATAATACAGGGAATAAGTGGGGGGGAAATGCAGGGAAAGAAAAATCACTGCCAAATCAGGGGAGCAAATCCTCCTCTCTTGTCCTACTGGCCCAGGACCACACAGTCTGATTTGTTTTTGCCTTCCCTCATGTCACTGGACTAACMAGATCTCTTCTAACTTAAATTTGATCCCATGTTTGCTCCTTACGATGCTTTTACAACACCCCTGAGCACAAGCTGCTCTGCTGTTGATTCCCCACATTTTCTCCCCGCTCCACTTCCAGCCAGCCTTTCTTGCCTTCCTCAAGTTTATCGTGTGTGCTGAATTCAACTCCCCGAAATCTCCCAGGAAGATGGATTTATGGGGGAAAAAAAAAAAAAAAAAGCTTCAAAAGCCTCCGTGACCAATTAATACTTGTTTTTACAGTATAAATTACAAAGATGCTGCAGTAATTAATCAYTTCCACAGCACAATCTCTCTCCTGCACATACAGTGTGAAGCACACATGATCTCACAGCATACTCAGGAGCAGGGACAACGAGTCACACCAGCAACTCAGAGCAATGCCCTGGTCCTTCTGCAACGCCATGGCTGCGGCCACCCCTGAGAGGGCTTTTTTTCCCCTTTGTACCAGAAATTCTCCATCCATCCCCACCAAGACTTTCATCCTCTCAAGCACCTCCGTCACCCGCGTGGCCCTCCCACAGGGCTCTGGCTTCCGAGCGCGRTTCGGGATGACCACGGATGCCGACAACCCGCACAGGCCGCACGTCGGCCTCGGCCCCTCTGCTCCCAGCGCTGTCCAGGGCTCGTAGCACAAGGGGCTTCTCCTTCAATCACACGTGGAGAGGGAGAGGGAGAGCCCTGCCCTCACATGAACACGAGCAGCTCGGGCTCGCGCTGTCTCCCCAGGGTGTCCCTCCGGACACGGCACAAGCTTTTGCTCGCACCATGATGCTGTAGCCACCTCCCATCATCGGAAAAAGCAAAACCAAGTGGCTGGGGTAGATCACAAACATCCCATGGGATGTCGCTGCAGGTGAAGTAGAAGCAAACTTACTGGAATCTAGATTTTAAAATAAATCAGAAGAAACCTAAAAGCATTAATTACCCAGGAAGCCCTTCACTTTCCTGATAGCCAGGCTCTCTGTTTTATGGCATCTTCCATTTCGTTAGCACTTGCATGCATTAGCTATCTGCTGGGTGACAGCTCCATAAATCCTTTCACACCCTTGATATATCCAAGGATAGACGAGAGGCTCCTTCACGACAGGAGATTTCATGTCCCCACACAATTACACAACAGGTTCCTTGACCAGCAGCTCTGCAGCACCCGTGTGCTCCGGCACCCTGCATTGCCCTGCACCTCTACTGCTCAGCAGTACTGTTCCTCCCCGGGTGCATTATATCTGGCACAAAACATACTTTTCTATCCCATTTACACGCATATTCCTACTGCTTTTGTCCTGGTTTTTCCCTAGCATGCACAGCACGAGGACTTGTGGCGCAGTCTCGGCACTGCTGTAATACAAATGCTGGGAATACGAATGCTGAAGCCATAGCTGAAAGCCTTTGAGACCCCCAGCTTTTAACTGTGCAAATGTGGAATTACAATTGACACAATCCACTACACAATCATTTTATTGTCAGTCAAGCCATCTTTTCAAAAGGTCTCTGGATAGGCTTCAAGATTGCTGTGCTCTTCCTTACCCAGAGATTTAGAGCAAGAAAAAAGACAAGATAAATGCCGTTTGCAGAGCATCTCATTAACAATGTATTTCCATACTGCAGAAGAGCCACTCACTGTGACACGGTTCTGTAGGGCTGAGTTAGCTTTCAAAACCCTGCAAAGCCCTTTTCCTCTGAACTACTTACCAGAGCATAAGAAAACATTTGATCCCGTTAATTATCTAAAACAGTTATCCATGGAGTGGGTTTCATCTTGTTAGCAGCAATGTGGTAGGAAAAAGAAAAAAAAAAAAAAAAAGAAAAAGAAAAAGACCATCTTGGAAACTACTGATCTGACTAATCTGACTAATACCATGAAATAACTGATTCCTAACACATTGTTCCCCAAGACCATCTGCAAACTGCAGCCCAGCGTCAGCCCTAGGGGTAATAACAGGAGGCAGGGACTTGGTGAAGAACTGTGGCCTATTTGCTTAGCTTTTTGGATGCAGGCAGGCCTGCAATTTTCCTATAACTGCAGCGTGTGCAGCAAAGACAAGATCTAAGGTCCGGTCTTCTCCTTCACCGGCATTTCAGGATGCTACATTTCAGGATGGACACTGTCTAGGGGGTGCAAAGATGCTCGGCTTGGGCAGAAGGAGATTTTGCACCAACAAAATCTCTTCTTGCTTCCTTTCACTCCCTGCTGGGCCATAAAGGCACACAAAGGAGTTGGGTCAGCACTTTGATGGTAGGCCTAACAAGGAGCCAGATTTCTACGCCTCACATTAGTCAAAGCAGTCTAAACTACATGTTAAATTTAATTAAATGTTCTCAGCTACAAAGCTGAGTCTTTTCTCCACCTTTCTCCCCCTGCACCAAAGGGTGAATTCCACCCATAAGATGTTTGCTGCATTTTGTTTGGTTGCATTTCCCAAGTCCGTCTGGACCTAACCACTCTTCCAGCTCCAGTTGGGTTTTAGCTGGGCTTACAGTCTCAGTTAAATGAACCTCTTGTGGGTTTACAAGCTAATTAGAAAACTCTTGGCCTGATAGGCAGAAGTCTACATTGTAACTAGGGTAACCAACTAATTCTGAGATGTCTTTTTTTTTTTTTCCCAGGGAATCCCACACCGATTCCCCTTGCTTCTCCTTATTTCCCCTTGCTTTTACCTCTTTCCACTCAAGTAACTAGGAAACAGTGAGCACATCAGCTTTGCAGCATGCCAGATAGGCCTTGATCAGCGTATCTAAACAATTATTTCAGTATTGAGTTGGTAAGCATCAATAGCCTCACCCTGCAGATAGAATCTGAATGCCACATATTTAACCTCAGATCAGCTCTGCTCCACACTGGGATGCAGGTTTTTGGTCGTGATTCAGGTCAAACCCTGAGAATCTCTGGACACTGAGATTCTCAGTGTCCTTACTGAGCAGTGAGATACCTTACTGAGCAGTGAGGTATCAATGAAGTGTTTGGAGATCTAACCAAGCTGTGGYCTGAAACAGCAGCAAACATCCATGTTAGAGATGAGCATCATATTGGTCGGTCTCTATCTGCAAACAAAAGCACCMTTTCCAAAACAAATTGCTGTTTTTTCTAAGGAACATTTCCTCTTCACCCCTATGTAAGATTTCTGGTAAGGTAAGGGAATGGTGTGACAAGAACAAGCACTATATATGCACTTCATTGCTCACTAAGGCTGGTACTAGATCTAGATCCAGAATCTTGACCAGAAGCCCGATTTGTAGACCCAGAACATTTTTAATGGAGAGCCCTGCAAAGCCAGGCTGCTGAACTCTCCCTCCTTCATATGCAACTGTCAAGCTGCAACTTTCTTTAAATTGAAAATATTGTTTCCTTATGTTTTATTGAGCTACTCAGGTTCCCTCCTCTTAGTGCAGCTGTAGCTCCACTTTGTGGAAGACGACTTGCAGGGCATTCACATTTTTTCATGCACTTTGCTGTATTTCTTGCTTCTGCCTAGCCGCTAAATATACAAAAGGAGCTRCAAAATACAGCAATCAAGAAGCTGAAAGAAAATGCATTTCCTACATTTCTAGACAGGCAGCTATGGAAATTGCCTAACCACCGGTCCATTTCTGCAAAGAAGAAAGAGGATTTTTTTCAACCCRTTCCATATCTGTTGAATATTTTAATAGAAATTAATTTTATCTCCCAGGAAATTTTCCAGCTTTCGAGTTAATGTTGGAGCCGAAATGGCATCATTTTGAGTGTTTAGATGCTACAATTATGAATATTCTCAAAGGCATTTTCTAACAGAAATAGTTGATGCCAAATTATTTTTAAAATCTGTTTTCCACACAGTGGCAGAGGAAATTTACTGAACTGAAAAAGATTTTCCAAGGATGGCAGTTTGGAATAGACTTTCTTAAATAAAAACTGCTGGTACTTCTGGATGCTGCCAAATCAGCACAGTTTGTGATGATGGTGGGAGTTTGACATCTAGCTGTAGGTRTCCATGCACAGGTGTTTCCACACCCACCAGATCTTTGATTCCCACTGTAGGTGGCAGGGATTTGGTTAAGACATGACACACAGGTTAGATGACAGTCATTTCAGTGCCCRGGCACCTGGATTTAATGTCAGTCTAGAAACAAATCTCTCTCAGAAGGTCCAGAGTCACCTGCTCGGGRGCTGGGACAAAGCACCATTCAGGCACTTAGCTCTGGAGATGTTGTGAAGCGAGGCAGGAGCCTCCCTCATCCTGCGCTCCAGTGGAGCACGTTCCCTTAATTGTAGGTTCATGTCATGTCAGACTGTGCCAAGAGCCCTCCTAAGTGCTGGTCACRTCAGCCTGATCAAACCTGAATCCACGTCAGTATAATAGGGAGCGAGAGGAGCCGGATTATCCTTTCATCAGGCGAGGGCATTACCTCAGCTTTGGAGCTCGGGGCCAGGGTTTTTAGTGCTTTGTGGGCCATGCTTGAGCCAGACGCAGTAAGAGAAGAGAAGGCAGCGAAGGTGCTTGGAATTGCTCACCCGTGGCTCTGTCCTCCTGGCGATTTCATTCCAGCAATGTCTTCTCTGAGGAGTAAACTCCAGCTCTATGTGACCAGTAGGACAGAGATGTGTTCTGAACAAGGTCTGTAAGTCATTTGGAGACCCTTCCAAGAGCAGAAGGGTAAAGGAAGAAAAGCAACGAGATCAGTTGCCCTGACGTGCAAGTGCTGAGCGAGGGATTTCAGCTGCTCCTGTGCGTGGAACTGGGCAAACTACATGGAGCACCATGGAATGGAGCCCTTGCAGCCACAAACACGCAGCTCCTGCAGCAAAGGCAGGGAGAACACAGGGAAAAAAAAAAAAAAAAAAAAAAAACAGCAGGAAGAAACACGAACGAGTTGGGTGCTCTCCAGTGCCTCCCTTGTGTGCCTACACCCCAGGGAAAAATCTAAGGGAGGCCTGAAACCTGCTGCCACGAGCCCAGGGCTTGGCATTCCCACCGGCTCTCCACCCAAACCAAGCCTGTGGGGGGAGTTCCCCAGGCAGGTCTCTGGAAACCTCTTCCTCAAGTTTAGCCGAACTCCAGGCGAGCGGAGCGTGTAAACAGCCCGCGCCTCCAGAAGAAAGGAATGCGGAGAGGAATGAAGGCGAAGGGCTGGGAAGCGATTCCTGTAAACAAAGCGGTCAGTGCCCTTAACATGAAATGCATTCCGATCTTCCTGCTTCACATATGTGCAACCCGCTCTGTTAATTCCGGAAAGAGGAGAGCCAGTGGTCTCGCTTGCAAGGAAACACTAAGCTTTACTTAAGGAATTCAACTTGTCAGAGTATAAATAGTGAAGTACSCTGAGGTTTTGCTGTTACACGACACAAGTCTCAAATCTGCAGAATATATCTAAGAAAATGGTGACACTTCTCAATAGGGTTGAAATCCATCTCATTTATTTGATATGTGTTTTAAAAGATCCTTCTCCCACACCTTTTTTTTCCCCCTGAAATGACATCAAAATAAAGAACTCTCTATGAGAAGCTTGGAAATGAGGATAACTCCAAGGACAGAATTTGTGCAAGCTTTTGGTATGCAAATACAACGAGGAAGAGGACAGAATATTCTTGCATGTCTATGAAACCCCGTTTGAACGGGTTGAAACCCTGCGAAACAATTTCACTAAAGCCTGCCCTGCTGCTCCTTACTGGCGGCACAGGAGGCTGCTGTGCAATGTGTGAAAGTCACCGCAAGATGTCAGGAAGAGACTGGGAACGCCGGCCTCCCAGCACAGAAGGGCCAAGGTGGGAAAACCCAAACCCAGGCACTCACTGGAAAGGCCCTTGACAACAGATGCCATTCCTTCATACTTAAGAAAACGCCCACATGAGAAAACAAGGGGAAAAAATCTGATTTTGTGATATTTCTAAAACGAAAGAAAAAGTATCTGCAATTCACTCTTTTAATACTTCAGAACGTTAAGAATTGAATATTCTCATGCTTTAATCCAAAGCAC
Organism: Nothoprocta perdicaria; assembly: GCF_003342845.1. Classification (NCBI taxonomy): domain Eukaryota; kingdom Metazoa; phylum Chordata; class Aves; order Tinamiformes; family Tinamidae; genus Nothoprocta; species Nothoprocta perdicaria. The sequence continues at coordinate 845,324 of NW_020455502.1, forward strand.
GCGTGCAGGTGCCTGTGTGCACACATGCACACACACACTCAGCCTCTGCTCAGAGCATGCCACGTGTACGGCACATGCTACAACAGCCCAAGGACAACTTTCTGAAGCTAAAATCTCTGTATTAAACATTACCAACTTTGCAATGACTGAGTACATTTTTAAAGCATTTTGCCAGAATCATTTTGTCAACAAAACACAAGGACAACTTCTTTTGATTGCTGCCTTTATTTTAGCAGATTCCCTTCCAGCATCCTCAGGAACCGGTATTGATTGCTAAGAACAGAACTGAGATCAGTATATTGTAGACCTAAATGTTTATGACATTTCAGATTACACTGCTTATCTACTCTCTGGCTTTTGCCCTCACTTCAGAAGGTTTTGCTCTAGGAGATGTGTGTGACTTTTCTATTTCCTTATAGCCACCCATAACTTTTGCCAAGCACGGTGATGACAAAAAGAACAATAACGACCCATGTGTGGATTCATAAATGGGTGGCTGCTGCTAGGTAGGTAGCAACTTGCAGTGTATTTTAAGATATGAAGATATGAAGCTCCAATATTGCAGCTGACCTTTTCATAGAGATCAAATATGCAGCACTGATCTTTTTATAAAATTTCCTAAAACAGCCCTGTCCATACCTCTCAGAAGTAGTTACCATTACTTGGGAATTGTTTTGTTGTTTGTTTGTTTTTCTGCTGTTTGCTTGTTTCTTTTATATCAATTGAGATAAAGCGTGACTAACTAACCCTAACTTGAATCTGATTCAAGCCACATATCTGTCTCTACTCCAGGCTAAATCAGTCTCAAATTTCTTAAAACCACGAGCCCTACGCAATCTGCTGACCTGAAGTACTGGATTTTTTTAATGGAGTTCACAAACTAGAATGGCAGGTCAAGAAAAAAATGCTGAAAAGGGGATGCAGGGAGCAGACGGGCCAAGAGACACGACTTCATCAACATACTGGTTCGTGTGGAATTTCAGTATGAGGAGAGCACAGCTTTGAGCCTTTGCACATCTGCGGGGCTCTCCTAACAGGAGCCAAGCAAAGCTGTTGAACTTTATGCTATGAAATAWATTCTGCAAAGTGAAATTGTCATGTTGCACGGGATGAGACCAAAAGTTAGACTACGGGTTTTATTCCTCTTTTAATTAAACTGGTGAGTGAGTCACAGGCAAAACAATGTCAGCCCCACCTCTTCCTTATCAGAAGCCCTTGCAGAGTCTCTGAGAAAGCAGCCTTCCACYTTTTCATGAAAAACGACTGGGCCCTTTTGTTTCATTTCTTTTTCTTTTTACATAGATCTAGTAGCATTGTATATCTGATGTTAAAATTGCACCCTGCAAAAGTATAGATGAGATATGCTAATACTCCTAAGCAGCATTTCTAAGAGACTTAGAAATCTGTTTAATTTTAAACAATGTAACACTCACCTTTCTGACATGCAGAGCCACCATATACAAATTTTCCTTCAGGAGGTTTTGGTTTCAAAACCAAAACCAGGCTTGCAAAATCATCTGGCCTCAATCTAGAGCAGAAGTCTTTAGCTTTAGTCATTTCAAGCACAGAACAGCAATCTAAATACAGCCAGGGACTGGATCTCCCCAGGTGCCTTGGTCTCTTTTATCCTGCAAAGTCCTTCACACTCATACGGAGCTCCCTTGTAGCAGGGCAGGATGCTGGCTTTTGTTGGATCACTTTACTTMTGGGCAGGAGCTTTTATACACACAAATGCACACACACACCCCATTCAGACAGGCTTCCTTCAGCCTCACTGTACAAGGGAGAATCTATGGGATTTTATATGCAGGGAGCAACTTGCCACAAGGTTTTCTGCCTCTTCTTGTCCAGGTCTCTGCTCTGGCTCTTTCAGAAAGTTCCCAGCCTGGCTGTCTGGATTTTTCTTAAGAAAAAAGAAAAGAAAGGAGGCTGGAGAACTGGTTTCCAGACTCATTTCCCAGCTGGCTGCTTCCCATACTACAGTTCTCCAATCCTAGCCTTTCCAGAAGGCCTCTTCCATGAGGTTATCAGCACATGCTGTCCCACAGTATTTCTACCTTGAGTAGGTGCAGAGGCCTTTCATGGTCCCAGCCCTTACCCAACCCTACCAGGCCTGGTCGGGAAGGTGTGTTTGGGATGGAGTGCATACCAATACCTGCCGCAGTCTACAGAGAGTCTCTKTCTACTGGACTTGGTCCATCCTGATGGTTGACAACCTCCTCTTGYCAATCGGCTGCAGAAGTAGCTTTCACGAACAAGTTCATGCTAGTGTTTTCACAGCTTTGCACCACTAATCCCGTGCCCATAAGTTGCAGAAGCTTGGTGAGCTTTATCAACCTGACTCTACTCATTTTACTTGGGAAGASAAACAACAAATGAGAGGAAAATGTGCTAAAGAGAAAAATGGATTGTACAGTTATATTAACAGAAAAGTAAGAAAATATTACAGAGACATGCTGGAAACACAGATGTTTTCCAGTGGTTACATTTCCATCTAAGCACTTTCTACAATTGCCACAGAAGTGGTTATGCAACCTTGAACAGATCCTCTATGCAACATGGTTATACTTGGGAGGAAACTTGGGAATGGGTTTTTGTTCTTGTACAATGAAATTATTTGTGGTGAGACTGCCCTCTTCCTGGCTTTCTAGCACATGGCTCYCACAGAAGGGCTTCTTGGTGTCAAGGGAAAGTAAATGGTGACTAATTAGACTTGGTTGCATGTGTTTTTAATTCCCAATTCAGTGTATAAAAAACAGATTCTAGAACAGCCATCCTAAGTTCTGGGCAAKCTTTCCAAAACACCCAGCCCTCCAACAACACAAAAACCCATTAAGCCACAGTCTTAGCAATGCTCATCAAATCCACTTCTCCCATTCTAAGAAATAATCATTTCAAATCCTTTTTCTACCACCTTACCCTAATTGGAAAAAAAAGGAGAAGGAATGAGAAGTGTTTACAGTGTCTAGATAGCTAAAACATTTGTTGTCCTGAATACTAAACACGGCTGTATACACAGAAGGAGATTCCAGAGCTGAAAAGTTCTCCTACTAGGAGACCTCTCCCCTTTACCAGAGAAATTCCGTCTAAAATAAGATGAGGATCCTTCTGCAGGAGGCAAAAGAAACATGAAAGGCAAGTTGCCTTTCCATCAAACACACTTGGCACTATGAATGAACTAAAGGCATTTCTTTTCCCTTTTCCAAATTCCTTATGCTGCCCAGGTTTTTAATACAATCCACAAAATGCTCCTAGCTAAGATCCTCCCACAGCAGTATCCACAGATATTATCTACTATCCACTGCTATTAGCAATCCACAGATTGGACACCCTTGCTCTTACTTAGGCTGTGACTCAAAGGGGCAGAGCAGGACGGCTAGGGACACCTSCATGCAGGTAGGCTTAGCAGGGCTCTGTTCCTGCTGCTGCTCATGGACACATTTCCCTCTTTATTCAATGAAGAAATGGTCCATCACTGTCACTCCAATTRGGTCTTCTAACTCCCAGAAAGGAATTCCAAAAAACATATATAAAAAAGTGTCAAATGGATACACCCAAGCACACAAGTATTCGCAGCCCTTGCTTCTAAACCTGGGTTTTGCTATCACTTCTGCCAAGCTTTCTTCTTTACCTGTGGCTATGTTTCCCTTTTTACTGCATGTAATTCAGGCAATTTTTAAAATTACACGTCCCAAACGCATTTTCCAAAATTGAAAATCTGCAGCACATTTTAAGCAGTGTAGTGCTATGCTTCCCAAAGATCACACATTCTTAAGAAGCACATATCGATTTCTTATCGGCTGAAAACCGACCAGCGCCGTGGCCTTCCAAMGCGATTGTGTGCCTGGAAAGGAAGAACCTTCCGGCTCTCACCTTTCACAGCTCATAGTCTGGATGCCTTTCTGCGGTGACCGAATGCCTTTCTGGTTGACTGGCACTGTTTTGCTGAGCGCTGGGACAGGCTGTCTGCTGGCGAAAGGGCTCCCGCCGCTCGCCTCAGTGCACGTTTTGCTTTTAAACCTCCGCTTTTGGCGACATTTTGTCCCTTATCACTCTGCTCCCTCTTCTGTGGCACTCAGCTTCCACGGCCTCTGGTAGCCATTTTTCCCTGTTGCACTAAATCCATASAAGGGAATGCAGGATAGTAGGTGTGAGGCTTTAACTTAAATAAAAAGCTGTGAGGAAAGTTGTGCTTTCCGCAGGTGCAGCCTGGCCCGGCCTGGCTGCAGCAGCAGCTTGCGCAGGGCTGACATTTCCCCCACGGGCACCGGCTTCCCCCTCCCAGGGCAAACACCTTGGGCCCTGTCTCTCGCCCAAGGCGGCCGCTGACACGCGGGCTCGCACAGCCCGGCTGCCGGGCCCAGCCGGCCAGGCCTTGGCACGGGCTCCCRGCGCACCCTCAATGTGGCCATGTACAAACAGAAACACCGCAGCCAGGCCGGGCGGCACCAAAACAGCACCCACCACAGGCAAAACGCTCCCTAACGCTCCAGCATTTTGCTCCACACTTGATCTCGCCCCCAAGCATTTGCTTTGCCTCGACTTCCAGCTTGCCTGCGACCCCGTGGCCACGTTGTTAAGAAAAGCTACTTGTTTAGGTTGCACTTGTTGCTATCTTGACCACCAGCACGGGATAATGTAATCTATATATTCAAAGCTTTCTTTGTTCTACGCTCTTAAAGCACAACTAACTCTTAACAGAGACCAGCCCTCTGCCGTGTTCTTATATATGTGTATTTATTCTTTATATATGTGTATATTGTTCCAGGGGAGACCAAAGATGGCTAAAAACTCACACCAAACACAAGTGTTTCCTTTTCTAGCTTGGCATATAAAAGGCCTAATAAATATTTAGGCACAATCTGCACTCATTAGGACATTATTTTGTAAGGATCTGGTTTTTAAGTACTGAAAAAATTAATCTTCAGAATGTCATTTTATCTCYTCTAGAAAGTGCCAAGAATGTTTAACGAGCTCACAAATAGAACATTACACAGGGGAGGAAAGAGGAAAAAATACTCTGGTCCTGATTTCAAGTTAGGGTGCTTTATACATAGTGATTTAATTATTACTTTAAGAGGTGATATTTTACTAAAAACTAAAGCACTATTTGTCAAGATGTCCAGACAGCCTAATTTTTTAATTCTTCCATAATTATGAGGACAAATATGTTTTGTTTCAGTCTCTCTGGTGAGAAGATATGGCATTTTGCCATGTTACACGGAGGAAAATTCCTGGTGCCAACGCCTAGTAAACGGCATCCTGTGTCTCACTGCCTCAATCCCGAGCAAGTCAGCTGACACATTAGGTGACTTGCTCTAAAACCTTCCTGTTCCTTAGCATAACACAATGTAATTTGCAAAGGAGCAAGGAGGGAAGAAAGGGCAAAAATTAGTAGRGGAATAGCAGAGGGGGAACACGACATTTTGCCAATTTGCAAATCTTATTCATCCCGTCCGGTGGGTTTTCATATCAGCACTTGGTTAATGATACTGCCCTGAAATATGTTGGTTCAGCTGTCTAGTCTAAAAGCTCAGTGGACAGCACAATATAATCTAGTGCACGGCCTAAGAGGGGAAAAAACAAACAAAGTGCTTGCCTATAACTCCTGTTCTCTGAATAGGCACTTCAGTTATTTACTTTCTGTGAAAGTTCACATAGCTCTGAGTGCAGCATGGGGCCAGGGAAGACTGCTAATAGATTCAAACGCTGTATATTTGGTGACCTCATGAAGGTATTGCCCCAGCCCTTTGGTTAGTACTTTTGTCTTCATGACATTAAAAATTTGTAAGATATAGAGAACACTCCAAATTCAGGAGTCATCTGCTGGGATAGCCCTTCTCAGATTAAGGATGTTAACTGAACTGTAGTTCACCCTAGTCACTAAAACCCCCTGAGGTATGTCAGTAAGGAAAGAATATTATGGGGAATATTGCTCAGGTTTAAAAAGGTGCATGTAATACCTGCCACTCATTGCTGCCTTTGAATCAGTGGCCGTTCCCACGTGTCAATACAAATCCCAAACAGCAATTCACTGTTTTCCCACTAGTGAAGTAACTTGCAGTCATCATCAGTAGAAGTTTCCAAATATTGGGATATCTTCTGACTGAAGGTGGCCATTGCAATGCTCTCTGCTGTCAGCTGCCTCAGCTAAAATACGGCATTCAAAAACATCCTTCCTACGCTGCATTAGATAGGGAAGTAAAAGAAAAAGGATGAGATTGCTAAATAAAGTTCCCAGAGAGACTGCTGACAGCAGCTTCAAAGGAATCATAATAAAGAGCACATGCAGAGTTGCACCAGAGACTTAGTAAGATCCTTGTCCTGTTCTTGGTATTGATAACAAAGTGTGCAAGCACCAAAGGCATCTTTCCTCTGCTGGAAAGCAAGTCAATCAAGACGATGAGTATGAAATCTGGGTCAGACAGGTAAGGAAAGTAAAGAGTGCTACTGAATATTAAATAAATAGGTAAATGTAAATAACCTCTCTTTAAGTAGTCTTAGATATCACTTACAATAATGAGTATATTTCTTCCTGGAACATGATGTTTGAGTCAATTTTCAGATTGAACTTTTTTTGTAAAAAAAAAAGGACCATTAAGCTAATGGCAAACTGCTGATTTTAGTTAACATTTCCTAAAACAAAACAGGTATCTTTCATATAAGTACTGTTAATGGTGTATGTAAACAAAACACCTAAACATACCCTTTCTCAGACAMTTACAACATCTTTCCTAAATTTGTACACAAAAAAACAGGTCATTTATGCTCATAATTGATTATTTTGTGTTTAAAAAAAAAATGCACCAGCACATTTGAATTAAAGTTCACATGGCACGTGGAATTAAAGTTAAATAYGTTTAAAGACTTAACTCAGTAACATTATATACATTGTGCTTTAAAAACTTTTACTTGTGCTATGGCATTTCCACAGTGCTATCACCTGGTGTACTGCAAAAAGCGGTATTTTTTGACAGATCTCCTATCACTTGTAGGACAAGGCTGCACTGCACTGAACTGTGCAGGATGCAAGCAAATCAGAAATGGTGCATAAAGCACTGCCACATTAGCAGGGGGATCCCRGCACATCCTGAGAAATCCCGAGAAGCAGCTGCCCCCACGGAGCTGGGGCCAACCTGCACCCTCCCAACGCTCCCGTCGCACTAAATGCTGCTGCTGCTGCAGCACTGCCACGAGTGAGGTCATATTTGGAAAGCAACACCTGGAATTTCTGCCTCGTCATCTACAGTCCAGCAGGGAATACAAAAGGCACCATCGAAGCTGCAGTTTTCAATGGCAATCTGCATTTCTTGAAGAGATGAAAGTCTCGTTCTCTTCGCTTTTAAGGATTTGTGTATAGGCAAGTAAATGAAAGGCTGGAGATCATGGTTTCTCTTGAAAACACTGTCCTGTAGCAGTAACTAGAAGCATTCTTAGACATTTATAGAATAAAGCTTGCCATCTTTTCCTTCTTGTTGAAAACTATACGAAAAATGTCAGAGAAAATCTGTTCTCTTCATCCTTACACACCTGTTCCTTTCCCTAATATTCTGCCATGCATAGTTCTTTACCATCCMTGTATGATTTTCCCTTAATTTTCTTCCCATTGTAGTTATCTTCATAAAATCCTAAGTGTGACTAATGAAAGTTGGAAGTGGCCAATCTTCTTTGAAGTCATTGCTTGAATTCTACATGCAAACTCCAAGCAACACAATTACAGGACTAAGTAGTATTTCTTTTTACAAACTACAGCAAGTAGAAGCAGTTAAGAAGAAAGAGTGATTCAGTTGGGAACAATTAGCATTTTCTGTTTAATTGCTTCACAGAGAAATATGAAAGTTATTTCTAGAGAGTCTAAACTTGCAAAGCTTCAGTGGTTTTTATTGTCCCCACCCATTAAATGTATTTAGTAGCTGGCTGTAACCACACTTACACTGTTGCAATCTAAAGTTTAAACTCCCTAAAATGCATCATTGTTATGAAGAGCCTTAGGCAAAAGAAGAGATTAACATTTCTAAGAAAGTGAAAAACAAAGATTTAATTCCACAGGATCTTGGTCTAACAAAATCTGATTTCCAAAGATAATAAATAATAATGGGGCAATGTCAAGCTGCCAATCACCAACTTGAAGTTTTCTCAACTATAATCCTCTGCAACAGAAAAGTACTTTTTTTTTTTTTTCTTTAAATTTATGCTTTTAGTTCTTAGATAACATCCATGGTATAAGGAAAGGACAAAGTTAATGCTGGCTTTTACATGAGATTAAGCAACAGCTTGTTGAGCGTGCCTGTAATACCTAAATATCTTCGGGTCATTTCATCAAGGGAAACTCTGATAAAATTTGTTTTTGTTCCCTCCCTTAAAGACTAAGCATAGATTAAGCTCTCATTTTTGCTGTCACCACATTTTAAGTGCGTGCTTTTGCTATTTTAGAAAGCACAGATCTCATTAGCCGTAACAACCCAAAAAGTTAACACAGCACTAACAAATTATAAAACTTGTTCACATTCAGTAACATTTCTGTTTATCAGAAAAAAAAAGGAACAGAATTAGCTCCTGTATGAGTATGTTTTCACTAACTCCTTTATTAAAGATATCCAGTTTTCAAAACAAGGTTCAAGAAAATGTAAGAACATTATTTAATGTTCTTACAAATATACAGTGTACTGATTAAAAAAACAGGCCAGACCGGCTGTTATTATCTCTGCAGCACAGATAGTTTTTATCTTTTACTGTCTGTAATAAAGTTTTACCATTTAACGAATACCTAAAAGTCAAAGACATTACACAAAGATGTGTAAGATTTATATTTTTACCTCAAAGGTTCTTTACAAGACATACAMAATTATTGGCACTGTTTTTAACTGTTTAATCTCTCAGCCTCTCTCTAACATTAAAGGTACATTTCGCAAAGGCTAATATAGAAATAAAAAAGGTAGGAGAATCTCATGCTTCCCACTCCTTCATGAGCAATACCAGCTAGAACACAATTACTAATTCCTAAGAATGTTTTGAAAGGTTTGGTCCAAGGTAGTATAAACTGCAAATCCAAAACATTTCTGTTATATATATTCAGGGGCTTGCTTAAAGAACTTAAATGTACACAGATGACTAGTTTTCCTTAGAGGATCATCACTGATTACCAAGGTAGACATTCAGGAACACTGATTTTTGTTTCTCTTTTCCATTTTTCATCCTATTTTCTGTAGGAAACAGCAAAGGCTTTCACACCTCCCTTGATACTAAAGAGTTTAATCTGCTCCAAAGTCTTTTTCGGAGGAATTTAGCTTCTAGTGCTTGTTGAAGAGAAGGCCTGACTTTTTTGGGTTGTTGGGTAAGTACCCTGCTCATACTCTAATAAGCCTTATTTAAAGGTGTTAAAAGTSTTCTCTGGAGGCAGCAACTTCTCCTTACAGAAAGGGCCCAAGGGACACAGCAGCGCCCAAGAAAATGACATGCAGTCTTTACACGTGGCCAAGAAGGGCTCCATCTACTTCCTAATCATTTTTCCAAGTATGTCTGCTTCAACTGCCTAGAGCCAATCAGGCATGCCCAGAAATCCCTACGGAGATAGGAGCCCGGGCGGACGGGACACAGGCTGTGTACCGAGAGCTTCCTTGCTGCCCAAGGAATGCTGAGCGTCGGCGCCGTGTCGGCATCAGCTGCCGCCCTGACGCGTTGCCGGATCCCGGGCTGGGAGCTGGGAAACTCGTAATGGAAGTGGAGATGGGAAAAGCAGGAGACCACAAAGCTGCTGCTATCGGGGAGCGCTATGAGCACACCAGAAAGCCATCCGTGTTGGGGACGCCTGTCCACATGCTCCCAATGTCGGTGCCCTTTGGAGAGCTATCTGTTGCATTCCTCCCCACCCTTCCATTCTCCTTTTCCATAGCTAGGGAAGGATTTGAACATTACAAAGTCTATTACAATGTAATTATATCTTTGGAGGTTTTCTATATCCRCATCAATATTCAACCCCTCTCAAAACTTCAGCAAGTTCTTGGCATCCCAAAACAACTTCGTACTGCAGTAGCTTTCATAAGGTAATTACTCACCAGATGAGAAAATTTTGGTATATATTTTTAATTTTTATTTGAAAAAAAAAAAGAAATGAGCAAAAAAAGGTTTTATCTTATTGACATTGTTAAGCCTCACAGATACCWCTTGAAGTTTCTGGTAAAACAACAGAAACAACAAGATAGCAAAATTACAGAAGAAAAAATGAGGATGAGATGGGCTATGAGAGGACAAAGCATCAGAAGGAAAACAACTAATATAAGATCAGAGCGTTATTTTATGGCAAATGCAGAAGAAAAACAGAATACAAGCTTATGTACTTGGGCCTAAAACTTCCCAAGAAGACTGAATAAAGTAAAACATCAATGTGATTATGGAAGAAAATGCTTCCAGATTTCTTCCAAGGAACAAAATAGTTCCAGATTTTAAAGCCAAACAGAAWTCTGAAGGCCACTGGCCTTTCGAAAGGATGTCATTTGTAGGAGTAAAAAAATCCTGAGCCAAATCTATCCCCAAACAAGCTAAATGCTCTAAATGCAAACGCCTCTAATACCTTATGGTAGAAGATCAGGGTGTTGAATTAACGGTTTCATGCAGTCATGCTTCAGGTTCTTTTTTCAGTGAATCTTCTAAACGGCATAAAATTGAGAAAAACTAAACTTAAACTTTGAAGCATGAGACAGGTAATTTCTATGTGGCTGACTGAAGGGAAGGCATTAAGTTCCTAAAGGCAGAAGGAGTGAAAATCAGCGCAGTGGGAGATTTCTGCTCTTGTCGGTGTACTTGACGACAAGAATCTGAATTCACATACACACACAAAACACATAGATACATACATACATGTATATATAAACTTCCAGCAGTTCTGTTTGGGAGCTTCTCAGAACTGATGACAAAGCCAATTGTCAATCGCTGTAGTTGGACAATATATATTCTTCTTTGAACACAATAAATTGTCAGACTGGATTAAAAAGAACCTTGTTTTATTTGGAAAAGGCACACAGTTTTTATTGTTAGGTTAAAAGCATATTTTTTTTACCTGCAATAGTAAGTATCTCAACATCTTATTTTAAACTACTATTATCACAATGTTCAAAACTAAACCAACATTTAGTAATTCATAGTTTAATGATGCTTCAACCTTTTAAACGTGTAAAATGGATATTTAAAAAAATGCTTCTGTTTTATGATTACAAAATTATTTTCAGAAGAAAACTCAACTATTTCATTTTTTTCACAACAGAAAAATCACAACTAGCCATAACCCTGGACAAGAACAGTACACCATAATCTAGAAATTAAAGCAAAAAGGATAAATTAACAAGATAATGTACACCTGTGGCAGAACAAGGAGAAATGGTAGGCAGAGATTTACTACGGTGAGTTTACATACTGGAAGATCATGACTTTTACATCCAATACACATCAAAATCCTTTATGTTTTGAATATATTTAAGTAGGTCTGAAGAAATGCTGAATAACAGAAGTAAAATGCTTCTTATGCAGGCATCACCCTCAGAATGACGGACAAAAGAAGATCTRTACTGAACTTCTAGCAGAGAACTGCCAGAAGTGACAAGATCTCCAGAACTAATTTGCTTCATCTTTAGCTAAATTTTTAAAACTACTGCACAAGGTACTTCAACCTTCAGAGTATTTACTTTTATCTTTGTATCTTTTATGCTCCTTAGTCTCAGCAGATATTGGTAGCAGCACAAATCTCTTGAATTGTTTCTCATTTTTTAAGTTATGGCTTGCAATGCTGATTTCCCTAATATAGTTTTTATGTTTTTTATTAAAAATACCAATAATTATTAAAAATAATTATTAATACTGATGAGAATGGATTGACTCAACCAACATCTTCATCAAAGAGTCTCTGAACTCAAGAAATACTGATACTCATTAACATGTTGATTATATCTACAGCTATAATTTAAAGGCTTTTTTTCCTCAATAATAATCACCTTTACACTTGGCAACTAATATTGATTAATTTCCACTAAGCTGTAAATAACCATGGCTGAACTCAGTGTACCTCTGCCCTCAAAGCAAAGTTTTTAAAACTTTGTGCTTCAATATGGTCTCTCTCGTGTCTCTTATGGTAGGAAGCTTCCAGGTAGTAATGATACCAGACATGTTGAAAAGAGCTTTGCTGAAAATTCATCATTTTTTTGAAAAAAAAAAAAAAAAAGAACTAAACACCCTTCATCGTACATTGCTACCTCAAGTAACATCAAACTTCATCATAGCAATCTGGTTATTTTAAAACAGAAAAAAGGCAACTTGGGATTTCCTTGTAAAAACATCCAAATTTAAGTATTGCTTATCTTCTATTTTAGGGAATAATTCCACAATACTTCCACAAAAATTAATGCACATTATCAGTGTAATATTTCTGCACAATTCTAACCTTCAGATCTGGAGATAGTATTTGTTTTCTGTACAACAGTATGTGACCATCACTTTCATGATCAAAATTTATGTACTGTACATGCATTACCAAAAGATTTTGCAAAAAAAAAAAAAAACCCTCTTGCATTAGTTTAGTCAATGGAGAAACTTTTTTTGCTTCAATTTCATAGATGACCCAGGTTTCCRAGAAACACAGATACTAGATCCTTTGCAGTCTGGTCCAAATGATAAATTCAGGAATTTTCAAGAGATTTACCCATACAGTTAATATTGCATAGAAAACCAAAACAGTGYTAACAAATTAATTTAGCCTAGTTACAGAAATGCCCACATTCATTAAGGAAATATAGCCGTCCCCATTGCCTCATTAATGTCCCTGTTTTAAAATTGTATAATTCAGAATAATCGAGGTGTTGGACCAGAGAGCAAGTGAGCATGGGTTAGCAATTTGCTGACAAGGTAATCCAACCCCTTCAAATCATCTAAGAAAAGAAACTTACTTCATGTTTGAGCTTCACTATGAGGATATCCTAATGAAATGAAAACAAAATGGCAAATAATGACTAGATGACTATTAACAGTCTACACAAGTACTTTTTTCCTGGAGGCTACCATATATCTCCCCTAGAGCTGATAAAATAAGTTACAATTAACTCTATATTATTGAAATACTTTTTCTCCCCTGAACTCTCTAAATATTAAGAAATGTCAGCAGAAAGGTTGTGTTTCAAGCTACAGTTTGTAGATTTTTTTAAGCTCATGAAGAGTTTTATGTCTGTATAGTATTAAGGAATGCCACTAAAGTCCTGAGGCACTTTCTGTGTCAATTCTCATGTTCTAGCTGAAGCATCACTCTTCCCAAAGATTCAGAAAATCCCTATGCCCTGACCTCTTCGTGGTTGGGTATCCTAAGTGCTTCTGCCATGAGAGAAATATTCCCATCAACTGGACATCTACATTAAAAGGGGAATTCTAATTTTGGAATTTCTGCTGCTAAGTTTTGGTCAATATGCATGCAAACCAAGAAGAGAAAATACGATTCCAAGAAATTCTTTTATTTTCTTTGCTGTCATTGTCCTTTGGGTTAATATGTATATGAAATACAGTTTATAAACATCTCACATAGACCTCTGTGTTAATAAGTGTCCGTAGATGCTTTAATGTCTTGTTTCCGTGATGACACTACAACGTTTGACTCCCCAAGCCTCCTATCTACAAGTACATTCCCTGCCTAGTACACACAGGAGAAAATAGCATTTTTGAATCTCAAAGAAATTTATTTTTTATCATATTAAATTTCTTAAATTTCTGATTTTAAGAGAGTGATAGATTAAGAGATTGTTATTGCTTGACTATTATTGAGAGTCATATTCACTGGTGAATATCACAGTTATAAGGCCTACGCAAAACCCCTGCGCTATTTAAACCACAGGATTAAGGTTTTAAATGGTTTCCTATAGGATCTCTTCCACCATGGAGGAAAACCCCAAGGGTTCCTGAAACGTGTCTTGTTAAAATACTTTAAAACCATGAAAGTCTTCTCCTTTATTAGAATACACAAACCTAGAATACGCTAGTCTATACTCAAACATATCCAATATGTACCAGTAATTCCTGGACTTGAAGTTTAAGAATCTGTTATTAAAAGGAAATTTTATGGAAGCAACTGGCAAATCTTAAATGATGATCACCAGTGTATATTTGAGTTGCCCCTTAAGTTCTGAAGTAACAAAAATGAAACACATGCCATTTTCCAACACTGAACTTCAAAATCATCAAGTAAAAACCCTACAAAAGGATTTCACTTCTGGTCTCCTGACCCAAATGATTTATATATTTTATTTAGACTGGGGATCAAATTTGTGCTATATTCAAATGAAATAAAGCACCACATATCTCAGCCTAACAAGAATTTTGAGGAGAGAATTGTTCACTGAAGTCTGTGGTTTATGTAATAAGAAAATTGTGTGTACTATCATGCTGTAATAGCTTCAGTACATCAACGTAAGTGGTTTGCTACATCTAAACAGGCACTTTTTAAACACCCTGTTAGTTTAAAATCAAGGATAAAAGGTTTTTTTAAAACCATTCGCTATTTTGAAAGGGCACGAATCACTTACACTCCCCCCTCTTCTGCTATATACACCRTTTTTGACCCAGCTTAAAAAACGAAAACATCAAAAAACTCACATGGATTCTGATCACTATGAATTTTAAGAAGACAGATTGAGATAAAAGTGTATTACAAAAATGTCTTTGCAAAAATGAAAGCTCCAGGCTTCTCAACACACCAAAAAAAAAATTCGTCTTTGATAGAAAACTTGCATTTCATTGCTAAAGCAAAAGCTTTAAGATAAACTACAGTGCACAACTTCAATATGATTTTAAGAACTCATTAATGCTGATACTGCACATGATATTATTTTTTAATAAAACCTTCCCCTTCTGCCAGAATACTGTTATACAGAGAGAGAGAGAGAGAAATAAAGCTATTTTCTATTATTATCTGTGTTTCAGATAAGGTACAAAAACCTCAACATACAGGAGATTTTAGAGCAAGGAATCAATCTGCAAAATGTTATACAACAGTAAGAAGGCAACCACTTTACAGCTGCTTAAACAAACGAGAAAAGAAAGAGTTCCCAAAATATATATTTTGGATCTGTGTAAACAAAGCTTATATCTATTGCTTCCATTCATTCAAAAAATATACACCCACATAGACTGAAAGTGATCTTGGTGCTATGAATCTCAAACTACTGTAATTATCCAAGTGTAATCTGAAGATACAAAACCCAAATAATTTTCTATTTAATATTGTGAAATATGTCAAAATTATTACTCTCCTTTGACAAGAAAGTTAAAAATATRCCACCAAATTGATGCAATTTCATTGAATGAAAAAGAAAGTATTATGAAAATAAACATCCATCTGGTTTCCTAATAATAAATATAAAGACAGTTATTTTCACATACTGCAACACAGGAAGTATTACTATATTGACCTTAACATTCAATCAGTAGTTTTTAAAAATCTTTCCTCATTGAGGCTTGAATCTTCTACCTTGTCAGCTGTCCTACAACTTTTAACAGGGTTTTATTTTCTTGCTTCAATTGTTCATTTTCATCTTCTATATCATCTAGGTCCTGTGAAAAGAAAAAAAAAAAAAGGGAAAAAATCAAACTCTTCTCAGAACACAATCTCTCAATTAGCAGCTGCACAAATTTAGCACCTTAGCTGTTATATCAAGAAGATATGATTTAATGAGAGATGAGGAAACTAAGAGTTTCATAGTAGCTATCCTTAAACCTTCTAAAACCTCTTTTTGTCCATCTGCTACCATAATTACAAAACAGTAATATTATATTCTCATGTATAAGCACCTTTAAGCGAAGACATATAATCAAAACTGGAGCCACAGAAGGAATGAATGCAACAGGAAACCAAAATAGGATGGATGTGATTATTTTCTTGGCATATGCCTAGAGCAGATGAGTCAGCTCTTGCTTCTGCTTCCCGGGCCCTGCTTGTCTGCAGCAATCCCACCTGCACATATGCAACACTACATGTTGATGGCAATAAGGTTGCTCTGTTTGCTCTGTGTTCTCAATTAAATATATATACACACACACACACGCACATATATATATAAAAGAAAGAAAGAAAACAGGAAAGATCCCGTTCCCTCATTTTTCAATTTTCTATTTTAAGAGATTAAAAGCTATAGTGTACCTTCTACCTACACTGCTACTGAGTGCTTWCGTTATCCCAAATGTCCTTCCCTCTTCCACCAAGGACCGTATTTACACAGTTCCCATTTCACTTCTTGACTTCCTAAYGAGTCTTTCCAAGATCTCAACGTGAAAAACAGGGACCTTTGCTGTTGCTATATGTAATACTCCARTCAATCTAGTTTTGCTATAGGAGGAACATGAAAGAAGTGAAACAAGAAGTTCAATACTGAATAAAAAAGGAGGGACCTCAAGGAGACCATTTTAAGGAGGATATTGGCAGGCAGACAAAGGAGACAGACTAGGGTTTGTGATCAGAGGTCTTAGCTACCTTTGCAGTGAAGTCTGCAAATACCTAAATACCGTTACTGATGGCAAATACTGTTGCCATCCTAAGTTAAATACAAAACAGTCACAGGGAAAAGATACTCTCTCTTGAGCCTTTAATTTGTCAAGTGGTTATTTGACATAAAGAGCCAATTTCCTTGTTTCTTTTCAGTGGGGTCATTCCAAAAGTGCATTTTAGAGACTTTTGAGAATTTAAAAACCAGTATTTTGATTTTAAAAGTCTCTTTAGTTTGCCAATGAAAGGACAGAAATARTGGTTTGGCAATTTGATTTGCCTAAAACTATAAAGCAATACCTGTATTACTGTATTGTATGTGCAATAAAGAAATCACTAGTATATACTCTTCTTTGCCTAAAGTTGCATCACAGTACAGATGTCTTCCAGAAAGAGCATTTAACTATTCTGAAAGTTACAGACACAAGTGGCTTAAACACCTACTCATGCTAAAGTTATGATAAAACGAGTCACTGTAGTTACAGTTTATGCTCTAATTGTGAGAAGCATCCTCTGTTTTCCCTCTTGTGCTGTTCAGATCCATAGCACAGCAATGGGAAATGATTAGATGGAAGGGGCAATATTTCACCTATTAATTAATAATTTCTCAGTTGTCTCTGCCTAATACTGTGTATGAGTTCCCTGTTAACCTGATGACTCAATTAAAGCCAGCTTAAAGGGTTTCTATGTAAAAATATCTGAAATGTACTCAAAATAAAATACAACGTTCGTGAAATGCCTATCGTGCAAGAATAACATTCCAAAGATTACTCCAAGTAAGAGTTTCTTGAATATAAGCCAGTAATAATAATGAACTGCATTTTAAATATCTATAGAAATAATGGGTGATATGTGTTTTCTGACAGCCTGGAATTTAAAGTTTGTTATTCAAAATTATGATCCTAATTTAATTTATATTTATTAGTAAAAAAAAGGAACACAATGGCAGGAAGCTTGGGCTTCACATACCAAGGGAACCAGTGACTGCACAACTGACACTAATTGGCTTGTAAATCCTCCCTAATAGACTCTCTCCAAACACCCATCTAACCATCACATCTCAGTGAGGTCAGACGTGACCGAGTGTAAATTAGTCGACAGCTGAACTTAGCTTACAAATATTTAAATGCTTTGAGATGCCTTTCTCTTCAGACMGTTGAGGCTTTTACAAACCAATTATCTGTCTCTTTTTATAAAGGTGGTAGACATAATTTAAGTGGCTAATCTACTGGAAAGAAACAAAGACGTTTATTGCAGGATGCCTTTCCTGGTACCTTATATAAATGCCATTCATTTCCTTTAAGTTACTTTGGGATGTCTGAACTCTTYTCAATAAAATAATTTTTATTATCCTAAAACATAATTTCCTTAAAAAGAGATAAAGAAATTCTCAGAATTCAGGGGAAAATATGTTTCTCAGGTGAGATCTTTGCCAGTGAAGGTTGCCTCCRTGCACAGCTTGGACCGAGCATTTGTCTGTGTTCCTGTACTCACCCATGCACAGCACAGCACTGAGCAGTCAGAACACTGTGCAACATAATGGACAGCTTAAGAAATTATTTAGACTCTTTGAAATCATTTCTGTGGTCTGTGTAACCTAGCTGGCAACACCACCACTTTCTGCTGAAGAGAAAATAGAGAAGTCCTCTGAATGTGTAGGTTCAATTTCAAGATCTCCACTGAGGTTCCTTACCAGCAAAGCTTTCAGGAGACCTCACCAGACCCCAGGGACAGTTTAGCTAACAGGGATTCCCTTACCTGAACTGAAGGCTGAGGCTCACAACCATTTCTCCAAACTAAGTAATCCTGTCCTGATGGAGATCTAGAGAATAATGTTCTACGAAGAACAGACAGACATCCAAGTGCTGGCTCTCATAATCTCAGTTATGACTAACAGAATGATGGTCACATTAATTTCAATGTGCTTCTCTAATGATAATGATACACAGCTTTTGTACCTATCATTAATATTATAAATCTCTCCTCCTTCCAAAMCCACACAGATAGCCACTATAAATCCATACCAGTCATAAATCCAAGAACTTCTATAAAAGCAAGTAAAATCATATCTGTTTTAGTAGAAGCATCATTTGGATCATGCTGCTTTGAAATGTTGATAAGTTTTTACACCAGTCATAATGTCAAAAGGCAGCTATTTCCTTCTTGAGAAAAGCTAGTAGAAAAACAGTTGTACTGCAACAAAGCTACCAGATGACACTACAATAAATGCTGACCCGACGGAGAGAAAAAAAAAAGGAATGCTTTCTCTTCCGTATTTAAAGAGATGTAGTGAGAAGATGACTTCATACATTTCACTGAGCAGTATATTTTTACTCATTTTAAAATAAAGAGGTTTTAATATAAAGAGCATCTTTTGGAAGGACTAAATATTGTTTTGTATTTTCTTACTACACAGTAAGCAGAAATTTCCATTATGTACCAATGCAGGCAGTGCACAGCCTCTGATTGACTTTACTATGAATGGTCAAAGACCATCTCTATTCTGACATCTAATGGACTTTATTGAAGACATCATCCTTCAGATACACCAAGAAAGGTTTCTGAAACTCTGTTCTGAGTTCTTTCAGAAACCACCATGGACCTAAAGGGCAATGAACACGTTTACCAGTGGATTTTGTTACAAATGAATAATGCAAAATGAAATGTTTAGCAYTGTGCACATAGAACTGTTGTCTCCATTCACTGCTGGATTAACCAAAGCCAGTTCTGAATCTTTTTGGCTTATTTTTTACAGACAGATCTTCATTAGACTAGTAGAATCAGATTTCCCTGGCGTGTCCAGCCTCTGCACTGGACAGGCTCTGTGAAGAAGTGCAAGATAAAGTCACTAATGTGCTCTAGAGAAGTGCTCCAGCTTGCCCTTAAAACTGGGCATGCCTAAACTTATTAAATTAGTATCTTACACTAACTTTCGTGTTTCTCATCCTGCCCCACTCCCATGTATGCCTCACTCTTCTACCCCTCTTCTCCTGCCTACTCCCCTTGCACGAGTGGTGCTCGTTCAGTCCCCTCTCCCGTGTCTTCTGCCTTTCATTGGGAATGAACAGTACAGTAYGACAATATTTGTCAGAATATTAAGCATTTAGACTAAGATCACATAAACTGTTAAGATGAAACAGAACAGAAGACACTGAAGTGAAATGAAACCTGTAACAACTCTGTCTAAAACAAGTCCTGGAAAAAAATTACTAACAGTCAGAAACTGAACGCAATTGTGTGCTATGCTACTTACTGAATATGGAGAGAAGAGGTAGAAAGCAATACATGCTTTTACAATCCCTTTCTACAAACACTTACAGTCAGAGAAAAATTCAGATACTCTAATCACATAGCTTCTAGAACTTTACTCATCAGTGATGATAAATACAAGTCACCTAMGAAAAACAGCTTCTTTATGTTTTTTTTCAGACAAGTGCAAAATATGCTCTACTTAATTCTCTTCTGGCCTTGAGCACTGGACTAGTAAAGAAAAGSACAGAGAATACAGACTCTTTTATCCTTTTTGTATAGCACCACATAGTAAAATATTTGCTTACTCTGTTTAATAAATCAATTTCTTCTTTCAGCTTCCCAATCAGTTCCTCTTTGTCCTGCGTAATCTTCATTAATCTCACATTTTCCTGTCTCTCMTTTGCAAGCTCCTAAAGAAGAACATGTACTTAAGTCCCAAATATAGTATGTTGTTTGAAAAGAGACAATTTTAAGTTGTTACTATTAAAAAATAAACAAACAAAAACCACTTACCTGGAATTCCTTCTCTACAGTAAGTCAAACCCATAGAAAAATTTTAAGGAGCAAAAGGGTCACATGTCTAGGACAGTATATTACTATGTGAAAATCTGTGTGATAATTTCCAGAGGTAACATTTAAATTAATTTCCAGCTTAAGCACAAATGCAAAATTGGATTGGAGCCCAAAAGAGAAATAATAAGTTTAAAGACTCAGCTCCCAAACTTGTTATATGGTATTTTCCATTAGGATACAGAATTTTGTTTTATATTGTGATTAACAAGGAAATGAAGGCTCACTGTAAAATCCATGGGCTTGAATGTGAGGAAAAAAGGGACACATTTGACAGTAAGACATGACCTTGAGAATTCAGCAAATCAGGACTCAGGATACAAAAAAAAGCATCTTCTTTCTCTGCTTCTGTGATATTGACATTTATATGACTGGAAGGAAGTTGATTTGGAAAAGCATTTCACTCAGATCAGGCTTCCATAACTGGTTCTTTTTTTTTTTTTTTTTTTTTTTTTTNGAATATGTTTTATTTTCATTCTGTTCAAAAATAAGGTCTATCCAAATAACTTTTATCTATAAGGACTCACAGTTATCTGGAAGCTACATACAAAAATCCATTTCAAAAAAAGAAAGAGAGGCTAGTAATAGATTACAGAGCCTACCTGTTTAGCAAAATCAGTTTTAAGTAATAAACTCAAATTTAACTTTATTACATTTTCCAAAATGGTTATATTAAAAATTTCTAAAATAAGAAAAAATGATTTTAAAAATATATCTGATTTGCTCAAAACTTCAATGAATACCAAGGTAACAAATTTTATAGCACTTCAACATATTAAAATTCGCTGAAGAGGCAGATAAGAAACATACCTGCTTATTTCCTGACAGCCAATGAGCCAACCCACCTCCTCCCACCACTCCCCAGAGTGATCTGTGAGGTGTCGGAGTGTTAGGAGGTGAGTACAAGAAATGACAGAGCTCACAGCTGGCTTAAAGAATTTTACCTTTACCTCAACTGCCCCTCACTATTACTCAATCAAAACTAAACACTTAGGGTGATTAAGAAGTTCATATCCTTCTCAGTCTAATTCTTTATACACTTTTGTATCCCAAAGCATCTGTAGTTAAGTATTTAGCACCACTTTTATATATTTTACTTAGCATTTTCCCAGTGACTTTGAAGGATAATTTATTTCAGAGGTATATTGCTTGGAAATAAGTTGGTACTCACTCTTTCAAGTTCCTCAATCCTTTTTTCCAAAGCATTASTTGGTACAGAATTCCCAGAAGAATTTGCATCCCTGCTGTATCTGCTGTATGTTGTCCTGTCTGTTCGAGAATATCTGTTCGCAACATCATCTTCTGGTGCATTAGGTGTGCTATAAAAATGACGAAGAAAGCACGCATTTATCATTTAAAGTGCATTTAACAAAACGGATGCAGCAGGAACAATATTATAGTGCTCTCAGCAGGTGTCTGAACTGCAGAGCACTTATTTCCCATCTCTTGTGTTATTGAGAACTCACTGAATTCACTGCTTCTAAAGTCATGCACTAAACGACCTAAAGATATAACCAATATTAATATAATTTCCTTATGCCTGCATGTTGTAGCTTGTAATTTTCCTAGAGCAGTATTTTAGAGTACTCTGCTTTTGTTTCTCTATGCGAGCTCTTCTTTTCYGGGCAGTCTAATTTGAATATCACAAATGTCATAGCTGTAAAAAACCTTTGGATCATCTCTACCACTTAATCCATACCAGAGCAGACCAGCAATACTTAAAATAGTCTAAATTAAGATGCATCAGTATTTGGGTTAAAGACATGGCAGTTTTGAAGCCATATGTGATCTAACTTATTACTGAGTCATATGATCAGCTCTGAAGAGTTAGTGCTTCATATTCTACATTCCAGCATGAAATAAATCTTATTTGCTTTACAGCCTCACTGGATGTACTAACTTAAGAACAGCAGCATTGCTTAATCCATTGACATTTTCAGGAGATATCCAACCTGAATCCTCATAGCAAAATGTCTAGCAAGTTCTCACCAACGGAGCAATTGTTGTTCAGTAAATTTTGAAAGTTTTCAGACTTTCAGCTTTTTGGAACAACAATTATGAAAGTTATACTAAGAACTGTAGATGAAAGAAATGCTGAGGGAGCTGGGCCTGTTCAGCCTGGAGAAGAGGAGGCTRAGGGGGRACCTGATCAGYGTSTATAARTACCTCARGGGAGGCAGTGAGGAGGAGGGGGCRGCCTCTTTKCAGTGGTGGCCAMCGACAGGACTAGAGGAAACGGCCACAAACTGAGGCACCAAAAGTTCCACAGGAACTTGAAGAAAAATGTCTTAACAGTGAGGGTGACAGAGYCCTGGAACAGGCTGCCAAGAGAGGATATGTAGTCTCCTTCTCTGGAGGTCTTCAAAACCTGCTTGGATGCAGCCCTGTGCCACGTGCTCCAGATGTCCGCGTGGATGCAGGGGGGTTGGACTGGATGATCTCCAAAGCTCCCTTCCAACCTTAACAATTCTATAGTTCTATGAAATTATTGATTTGTCCTTTCAAAAATAATTTTAAAAAGGCTACCTGAAGCCTCAAAACAGCTGCATTTCTGTGTTGCAAGGAACAGATTGAGAATATGAAACTCATCAGTAGAAATTGTTAAAGCCAGGCTATTTGCATTGTGGAAGAATATAACACATTTGGACTGAAACTCCTCAAATTACCAAAAAAAAAAAAAAAAAAAAAAAAAAAAGTTACCTATTCAGCTTTGGAGGATTAAGGAACATTTTTCTTGGATAAGGAAAC
Organism: Nothoprocta perdicaria; assembly: GCF_003342845.1. NCBI lineage: Eukaryota > Metazoa > Chordata > Aves > Tinamiformes > Tinamidae > Nothoprocta > Nothoprocta perdicaria. The sequence goes on from NW_020455502.1 coordinate 868,401, forward strand.
TTTGAAGAACATCAGATAAAAGAGTAGCCAAGAGCAGAAGCAATGAAAGAAAAGAAGGGGCTAAAGCTTGTGCCCTCACATTCAGTGACAGAACTACCTACTCAGCGGTTGTCTTATTGTCACAAGACTCCTCTGTGTCTTCTTCTCCCACTGTGCACAACCGTTAGGTGCCTGGCGCTGCTTTTCTAGTAGGTATCTCTGTAGTTATTGGAAACCCGCTCCCTTTTCTCTTCTCCTGGCCAAACACCCCTGCTTCCCTCAGCGTCATCTCATATGGCATGTGCTGCAGGTCCTGCACCATCTCAAGGGCTGAACTTGCTCCAGATCCAGGCGCTTAATAGAGGGAGAAGCAAAACTGGATGCAGTATTCCAGATGTAGTCCAACAAGAAGTAAAGGAAAACAAAAATTTCCCTTGATCTACCGGCTGGACCTACTTCATACAGCTGAAGATGGCAGTTAATCTTCTTTGCTGCCATCACTGCTCCCTTGTGTTCTCTTGCTGTCTAAAATAACCATTAGTTTCTTTTTAGCAGAGCCACTCTCCGAACAGTCAATTCCTGGCCTTTATCCTTGCTGGAGATTCCTCTTCTCCCAAGAACRGGGCTTCACACTGGTTCTTGCTGAATGGCCTTCAGGTGGCCTGTAATGAGCTTCGGCCACACAGGCTGTCCACACACAGGCCTCTCTTCTGATTCTGACCCGCAAGCTCTCAACCAGCCTGTCCCACAAAAGAGCTTCCTAGGTCTATTCTGCTCCCTTGCAAAGAAGGCAGCCCCCCTCATCACCTCTGCCTAGTGTCCCTGAAGAGTTTCTATCAACTGGTCCCCCACCATACTCTGGGCAAGTGGTCCCACCACACACCAGTTATTCTTGCATTTTGGTGGTCCTGTGACTGCACAAGACTGCACTCTGCTTCCTCCAGCTTACCTCCCAGGCTGCATTTGTGCACGTACTCTTAAAGAAAGTCTCCCTTCGCTACATGAATTGTTCCTGAGTTCTCTTTCTGCCACCCTGCACTACTTTTCTTCCCGAAACGTCACCTCCACCTTCAGCAGTCCTGACCTGGAATAATAGCTTGTCTACCCAACAGCTTATGCCAATAAGCTTTCCCAATAGCTTGGCACATAGGTTTGGCCTGGCAGTTGGAAGTMGTTAAAATATAGATTTATTAACTTAGGTGTTTATATGCTGACAGCACATCTGAGAGCACATTTGCAGTGAAAAGAGAAACACAACTCTAATACAAGTACACTACTTAGAAGAGCACTCAGTTCTTAGTAATTATATTAGAAATCAGCTATAAATATGTATTTTTAGTTATCACAGCTTGCTTTTAAAGCATTAAAAGTTTTACATTAAAATCAAGCTAAAAACTGTATTTCARAAAGGAAAGCCTCACAACAGAGTGCATACCAAAAGCCTGGTGAAGTAGGTGATAATATAGGGAGGAAAAACAAGCATGTGTCCAAAATGCAAGAAGCCTACACAAATCCACTGACTTATCAGCAAGTATAGATATGGCCTTTTAAGGAGTAGGAACAGAAGCCCAAGTGGGAAAGTTATGTGACCTAACATGTTAAATTTAGGCCATTTCAACATATTTTTAGGTGTACACTAATTTGCCATTGCTGGTAGGCAGTCAATCATTAACTAGGGATGATTTCTTGCATTAGATAATGCCTATTTCTTTAGGAGCACTGTATGAAATCCTAAGAGCAATTAGCATTGCCATCTAATTAAAAATGAAAGTGTATGGAGGAGTAGGATCATATTATCCATTAGAATCATAATATATAAAAATATTGATGATTTACAATACACAGATTAGAAGTCAAAATCATCAAATTTCAATCAAAATCCTCAAATCACAATAACAGAGTGTTTCCCTCTGCTATTTTCTTCCTAATAGCAGAGTCTCAGATAAGAGCAACAGAAAATACCTTTACACCAGTCAGAAGCACAAAGATTTTTCACTCTCCAATCTATGAAAAAAAATTACTTATATAATAGACACTTAAGTAGCCAAAGACTGATTGCAGAAATGAAAAGTGTATAATGGGTTTCTGCAGTACTCAGAATGGAGAGGAGCCTGAATTTCTTCACAGCATTTGTTCAAAACGTYGGAGAATATGTGATTAATGTACGAATGCAGGAGCCATGCATTTCATAACTCTAGAAAACCCCTGCTGACAATCTGCAAATCTAGATACAGTGCAAACCAAAAGCAGGCATATCTTGGCAAAGGAATGTCTTTTCATGGATATAAATATTGTTTTGCTCCAGCATGTGTGAAGTTTCCAAGGCACACTGACACAATTGTAAGGAATTTTGTAGCTTAATGTTATTACCATATTTAGCACTGTTTATTCTTCATCTAGAAGATTTTTTAAAAAAAAAAAAAAGAGAAAAAAAACCATTGCTAGGACCGGATACGCATGTTGCAACACAACATAAGAGAAATATTTTCGCTTAACTCTATAAATCCTAGATCATGTAGCATTTTTGAAAGACGTGTTGTTGCATGCTGCAAATGTCACAAGGTTAGACCACACAAAAAATCCACTACATTTTTTCCTYGCTCAAAAATGATTCCTTTTGCCAATACTGGAATATCTCAGCTCAGCTCCAGATCTTGGCAGGTGCTCCTACGGGAAAGCTGAAAGCAAAAATAACTGGACAGGAAGGCTTTAATTAACACTGAAATTTAGTTTTGCAATTATTCTGTATAATGCCTAAGGCTTTCATTCAAAACCTTTCTCTTCTGTTCCACTGGGGAGAGGACCCTACGAACCTTGCTTTTCTTTCAGTAGCAAGCAGTACAGCGGGCACACAGCACAGAGACTTCTCAAGGTCTGTATTAGAGTGATTTAACAAGAAAACAAGGAGGCTTTAGACCTTASTAGACCTCAGGCTATCATAACGGAGTCTGACATAGACTTACTATTAATTATTAATTGCTTTTATAACCAACCAGTGGCCAGAAAAGCAGAGCAGCAACAAAAAGTGCTATTTGGGATATGGCAGGAGTACTTTTCACAAAGAAAGGGACTTTAGTCTTCTGAACCAACATCACTTTATGACCTCTAGGCCTAGAAAGCTCAGCTGTCACAATATCATCTCAGAACTCGCAGTCTACCAAAGAACAAAAAAAATCCAGCCCAAGTTAGGTCTCTCTGTGGGCAGAAGCAGAGCCTCAGAAAGCTGATGTTTTCCGTAGTGTGTGCAAGAGCTGACAGACAGTTTTAGCTTGTGACTCTGCAAATGGAAATTTGTTTCCTCTGCTTCCTAACTGGATGAAAGTCTACTGACTTCAGATCTTAACCTGCAGCCCACAGATCCCAGGAATTCCAGGTAAGGAATAAAAGAAAGCCTGAGGACGCTAGACTACCATCAGCCTTGTATTAAATGTATATTCCCATAACAGAATACTGAAATCAGAAAAAGCTTTTGCAACTTAAGATGATTTGGTTTTAAACGTGGAGGGGAGCCTGGCTGTACTTAAATAAACACTTCTAATGAAATTAATCYGCATCACAGTATTTGACTACACTTTGAGGCAGAATGTTTGGTTTTGGAATGATGTCCTCGTCATTTCTTTTAAAGTAAAATAAAATCAGGCACCCACAAATGGGTCAGGTTGGATGGTGGTATTACAGAACGCGGCAATAAATCTTGCTGCTTCTTTAGAGCAAGAGTCTCTTTGGCTCTCTCAGTGTTTTCCTGAGACACTGTCCAAAAGCAACGGCACTTTCATCCCATTAAACCTCCTTAAATAAGACACYGGATTTCATTGATTTCAACTACAGCACATTTTCTTTAATTTCCAGGATCCTGCAAGTGTATTTGATCTGGAAACTCCTAATTGATTATGTCGCTTTGAAACCCAGCCAGTTCCTAATGGCTTTTTTGGAAGAATGAGCAAAAGCCTATTTCTAAGCAGGCTACCTTGGACTTGTGGCACCTTGGGCTGCTTGAGGCAGGTCCATGGCACGTGGAGCGGAGCTGAGGAAGGGCACTCGGGTCYGCCCTGCGGCTGCACGTGTCCATTGCCCGCCGCCTGTCCTGGCTTTGGCTTGCATGTGGTTGAGCAGGAAGCTCTTTGGGGAGCGGATCCAGCAAAGCAGCCGTGCAGCCAAAGGCAGCGRCTGAGCTGGAGCTCCCTGGAGCACCCCGGAGCCACAGGGGCTCCCTGGAGCTCCCCCCTGACCCCCCGCACTGCTGCTGCAGGAGGGACATGGAGCCACGGCAGCAGGCTCTGCCCAGGCCCTCAGAAACTCCTCTAGAAAGGAACCCTAAGCCTCTTCATGGTATCGCTACTGGCTGAGAAGGGGATGTGACAGTCAAGAAATGCCAGGCAAGACACGTCCAGTCTCCTTGTGTGCCTCCAGAAACAGTAACTGAGAAACCTCCATCCATTTGAAGTGTCCAGTCCTGCACAACACTGGTTCTAATGTCACCTTTAAGCCTGTTTGTAACCTAAAAGCACTGAGCAAGGATTTCAGCAGAGCTTCACATTTCCTTCACAGCACTTCCAGTTAGGACCTACTAATCTCATAGAGCTCATTTAACACTCATACAAGAGTTCAAAAATTATTTAGAGCACAGTATAGTCCATTCGAATTAGTGGGCAGAGTCTCTACCTGTTGAGCTCCATTTCAGGGGGCACCTCTCTTCCAAAAGAGGGGAAAAAASCCTGATGCTTTGTCCATGAGCCATACCCTATTGTATCTGTCTCCAGCAATGGAAAGAAATTACAAGGGGAACACCCCCCTGAATCACTAAGAGATTTTAATCTACCTCTTTCTGTAAACTGATCCAGCCTGATCTGTCTGATCCATGAACCATGCAAAAGCTTCCGAGCTATTTCACACCCTGATTTGCAAGGTTTTATTTTCAATGTAAGACTTTTAAAAATATTTGCTTTGAGAAGCAAAATAGCACCAAAGCTCATGAAGTCTTTAAAATGAGCCACTCAAACAAACTCTCTGCAGTTATCAAAATATTTCTATGCCATATGCACATCTTGCTTTGCCATTACTTGCCTTTTMGTTTACAAAAGAAAAACACAATATATGTTTGTATGCAAAATGCACTCACATATTTCAACTCACAGCACAYGCTGGTGTCACTCACTTCTTTGAGAAATTAGTGATGGCACCAACTGTGGTGAYAGCATCAGTGTTCAATGAGAAAACCACAGTCATCCAAGGCAATCTGCTTGCTGGCTTGGAACAACTACTCCCAAAGCAGCAYGAGAACTGGTAGACCCAGTTACTGTAATAGCAGCTTTGAGTGGCCCAGGTGAGGCATATCCTATTAAGAAAAGCTTAGGGAAAGATTAAAGATGAGGAAGTGGATAGGGGCTCTTGCCACAGCGACATACCTACATGAAGACACTTCAATAACCTGCAGTTCACAGTCTGCACAAACAACTGGCCAGAGCTCTCCCAAATATGCTCATAAACACGTCACATTCAAGCATACTACCAGAGTGTGCTCATGTTTCTAACAGAGCTTTAAGGACCATAGGAGATCACAACAGAGTCAGCACTTTCTTCTGAAAACATTTTATGCAGTTTTCGGTAGAAATTCCTAATGAAATTTTTGGGGTGAGTAGAAATTTTTAAAGTAAATTCTGAAGAAAGACACAATTAGAGCTTAAGATCCTCACGGCAAAGTTTTATTTATATTATTGTATGAGGACACAAGGGCAGCCAGCAGCTCATTTGTCAACATGTCTGCTGGTCAATGGGCATGCAGGGAAACATGGTTCTCAGAAATGTCACATAAACATTTAACCATCCTTATAAGGCAAAGGAGCCAGTATGTCAGATAAATAAGTAGTAAAGCCTGTGCAATTCCTCGAGCCTTGGAACATACTGTGAGGACTGCAATTGCACGTGAATCAGCAYAGATCTCTGCTCTGGATAAGTCTCAGTTCCCTTTTTAGATCCAAGAGGCCGGGTAACTCAGTGTGGCCACGAAAACAATTGAAGCTATTGGAAGCCTGGGTTGGAATCAATAACCAGGGCTAGGAATCAGAGGAAAAGAGAAGATGGAGATAGAGCAAGAGACAGGAAATCATGAGGAAGAACAGAGAGAAGGCAAGAACTTCCATGGTTAAATACGAGAACATCTGAAAAAGTGGGAAAGAAAGGACAAGGAGTCTAACTGAACTAGAAAATGGAAACTAGTAAAATGGAAGATGAAGCACTGTGGTTTCTGGTGAGGAACAGTGAGGGAAATCAAATGATGGGGGAGACGTAGTAAAGATGGAGGGAAAATGACCTCAAAATTTCTGACAAATTGTGCATTTGTTCCCTTGTGGTCCAAAATCAGAGCCAAAGATTTTAAGCAAATGTTGACTTTTTTCTTTTTTCATCATGTACCTATAAGGTCTCACACAGTCTCTGCCTCTGATGGTCATCCATAAAATTGTGACCCACTGCTACAAGTAATGGATACTCTTAAACAGGATCCCTATGTTTGGGCTGGAATTTAAACCCTAAGGAAGTGCAACCTAAACTGTTAAGAGCACATTAAGCTGAACACGTTAGAGTCTTCAAGCAGCTTATAATCTTCAGCCTCTTAACGTACACATTCTGGAAATAGTTGTAATCACACAGCTACATTTTCTGTTTCTGGGGCACACATGTCAGACCTACATTACAATGGATGGGAATTACTGTAGAGAAGGCTGCTTCCTCTAGGACCTCCACTTGTTGCAGAAATTGGAAGAGGCAGGTTAAGTCTCTAAGTTGGCAAGTATTAACGAGGGCTTTGTGATTAAAACAGCTGATTTTTTTTTTATTATAGTGAATATTGAATATTGTAGCTGAATATCTGTTTCCAACATGAAGTTACAAGACCATGCATTGAGTAAGATATAAGGCCACATAATGAAGAAAGTATTGGGYGGCAGCTCGCAGCAAGTGTGAGTCTTCCAGAATGTGATTCAGCTCCACAAGGGAAGAGTTCATCAGCACAGAATGCACATCATAAATAAAGCAAACCAAACGAAGACTACACAACGAAGGCCAACTTTAGTATTTCCTAGCTTTGGACTCTCTATTGTTGCAATGCTAACCAGAAGAATTAGCTTATATGCAAGTCAGTATGTAAGTCAGTAAGTATATGATTTTCAACTTTATTATTACAAGCAGAAGAGGATATGTTCCATTGGCAGTATTTCTTAAAACAGGTATAGTAGTTCAGCAGAAATCATAGCAATTTCTTTCAATATTAGTAATAGGAAGCCACAAAATTATGTTCCTATGGCAAACTTCAAATGATRGAGGTTCATATACCCTATGAAAGAGTTGGTTCCTAGGTCATGATAGTCAAAAATAACAAGTTCGATTTTTTACTTAGGAATCTGTTCTGCACTAATGAGACCTAGCAAGCAACAGCTGAATTTATTTTAAAATACTAATGTAATACAGAGGGTTTGGTAAGGCTGCTGTAATCAAAAATCATATTATAAATATACAACAGTAGTGCAACAGCCTGTACTACAGGTAGCCAGTATATTTAACCAGCTTTATTTCTGACAGATCTAACTGTGCAAACAAAATTTTTGAATATGTCGAGTACAAAGATTTCATACCTTTTAAATCTGCTCGAAGACACCCGGGAGGAGTCCTAAAAGAAAGAGAAAACAAAAACTAATTTACTCACAATTTTCTTTTATTTGCACTTGCCTATTGTTTTACCACCTAATGCAGGATGAGAAAATAAGATCCATTCCTCAAAGAGCTGCTGCACAACTGTTTTGCCACATTTTGCTGTTAGGAATAAATGGAATACTGTGATTTTTGTTGCCATGTTACTACTTCTGAAACCAGCTCAGGACTTTTAAGGACAGACTTCTGGTTTCATCTTTAAACATGCACTTTGAGAGCTGCTTATCTGCTGTCAAGGAGCAGCAGAATGAAACTGCTCTGGACTCTTTCAGCACCACTGCTGCTCTTCTGGCTGCAGGAAGCATGGAAGCCAGCAGCAAGCTGGAGGCTGCAACTTAAATCAAGTTATTACACATCCAATAGCTCGGCACAGCTGTGCATGGGTGTGAGCCCTCTTTACTTTGCAGCTTCCCATAACGCAGTAAGAGGATGGTTTTCCTGAGATTATTATTTATTTTAAATAAAAAGCACCCTTATTCTGGCTCTGTGAAGATGGAAATGGAAAYAAAAAGAGCAGCAAGGAAGACAATGCTTTTATGCTGTCATACAGCCCATAAAACATTATGTACAAACAGATTGTGTACAAATAACAAATAGAAAATTTGAAAGAATATATTTACAGCAATAATGCTATGAATGCAGGTTCCTCAAAAAATGTCTAATCACATGGAAAAGTTGACATATTGATAAAAATGATGGCTCGGATTAGACAGGGTATGCCTACAAATATTTTCAAGGATGTTGCTGCAAAAAGAACATAATTATTTTTTACTAGTCATAGACAAAATTTCCCCCAGCACTAGTGACCATTAAGGAAAGGGTAGGAACAAATATTGAGGGAGTTAATCAACTGAAAAAGATACCTAATGAACTGAAAACTTGKTATCGGGGAAGAAAATAATGGCAAACATGAGATTCTGTCTATTTATGATACTGATTTACAGACAAAGATATAATTAAGTCTCAAAACAAGACACAGGAAAGACACATTGGAAATCTTGGGAAAGATTATACTATTTTTACTGATAGTCTTTTAAGTAAAATTTAATGAGATAAAAATGAGGATAAAAAGTATTTTTTTTTTTGCATAGAGAGTAAAGTTGGCAAACTATTTTTATTATAGAAATGAAACTTGATCGTAAGGTTTATTTTTTATTTTATGGAGCATTTTCACCTCCTGCAATATGTGCTTAACATTCCCTTTCCCTAATATAAGCAGAAGAACAATATCCAAATTTGTTTAAATCGTGGAAATTATTTATAGGAAACCACGTAGGGTACAAAATTGCTTTTACCACCATTAACTATTTTATCACTGATACAAGCATCTAAAAGTAGCAATTTACAGCTATGAAACAGTAACCTAATTTCACCTCTAAAAGGGCAAGGAAAAAGAAATTTTTAACTGTAATAATGGCATTTTTAAGGTTTACTGAGGATTATATTTGAAAAGTCATGGCAATCAGGGGCAGACCCTGAGGCCTGGCAGAAAGCAAATGTCACTCCTATCTTCAAGGACATCAGAGGAGACGGATGCAGGGGACTCCAGGCASGTCAGCGTCGCTGGGATCCCTGGGAAGGTGATGGAGCGAATTCTCCTGGGAGTCATTTCAAAACACGTTAGGAACATGAAAGCGAGTGGCAGCAGTCAGCATGGATTTATGAGTGCAGATCATGCCTGACCAAGGCAGCAGCTCTCTGAGGTGATGTGGATGAGGGCAGAGCACCGGGTGCTGTGCATCTACACGTCAGCAGGGCTTTCAACACCACCTCCCGTAACATCCTCACGGACAAACTGATGAAATGCAGACTTCCTAAGCAGGCAGTGAGGTGCACTTAAAAGTGACCAAATTATTGGCCTCCAAGGGTTGTATTCAGCTCAGCTGGACACCAGTTGCTTCGATACAGGGGCCAATTCTGCAGAAAAGGACTTGGGACCTGGGCGTCCCGGTGGACAAGTTCAACATGGCCTAGCAGTAGGTCCTCCTGGAAGAAGTGTCCAAGAGCATCCTGCAGTGCAGATGAGGATGCAGGACGGCAACACATCCTGCAGTGCTGCCAGCAGGTAGAGGGAGGGATCTGTCCCCCTACTCAGCAGGGTGAGGAGCATCTGGAGTGTAGTGTCCAGTGCTGGGCTCCCCTGTACAGCACAGACACGGGCACACACACCAAAAAGTCCCAAACGTGAGTAGGGGTTTGGAACTTGTGTCACAGGAGGAGAGGCTGAGAGGCTGGGGAAGATAGAGCTCAGAGGAGATCTGATCAAGGATCATGATGAGGGGGAGCATAAAAAAGATGGAGCTAAACTTTGGGGTAGCCAGTGACAGGATGGGAGGCAACGGGCACAAAATGAAATACAGGAAATTCAACTTAAACATATGAAAAAGGCTTTTTTTTTTTTTTTTTTTCCCTTTTACTATAAGCTCAAACGGCTTGTATGGAACAGGTGGTATGAAGTATGAAGACGCTGTGAAGTTTCAACCATAGAGGTGTCAGAAGCCTGACTGGATACACTTCTGAACAATCTGCTCTAGCTGGCCTTGCTTTGAGCAGMGGGGTTGGGCTAGAGACCTCCTGAGGTCCCCTCCAGCCTCCGTGCCTCTGTGATTCCAGTCTATGACCCATTTCTCTTGGCCTTTTGGTGCAGATCAGGACTGTCCTCTTGAAGTGAAAATTCCAATATTTCCATGCAGTCAAGTTCACATCATGAAACCACCTCAATATGAACAAATTAGATTCTTATGGACTGGCACCAAAACATTTTTGTCCAAGTCCTGCTGCTCACAGGTGTTCACAAGATCAGAGACCTGGTCAAAATAACCCACCCAAATCTAGAGACTTGCCTCATTTTTTATATAYGGAAGGCTACATGACCTGGTATTTTTAGCTTTAAGTCAGTCAACCTGACAAGGTGATTTGCCACTGAAGTATACGAAAAGGCTTCAGGAGTTTCAACTAATGCCTTAAGATGCACGTTCAGTCTATATGAAAACTCAAATGCCTTATCAGCCTTATCAGTCATGGTGACGGCTTCTGAAGCATCTTCCCTGCCCTGGTAGCCAGACTAGAGGTTCACCTGTGCTTTTAAGCTGGGCTGAAGACAGGCAGATAAGTATTGAAAGGCAGAACTCACAAGCATGACAGAATGTGCCATGTCCCTGCAGTCTAGGGAAGTACACAGGTCTTGGTGCCTGTTCCTTAATGTAGACTCCAAAAGCACCTAATTTATATATCGTATGCCTTCAAATTGGCAAGATCTTTCCAGAGAGTAAATGTAAAAATAGGCTATAAAGCAGTTTATATACATACACTTCTGCATTTACCTTAACAGAAAGCTTCTGCAGTTTGGCAGCACTACTCCCAGCAGTCAGTTCTTAGGAAAGCTGGGAAAGTCAACAAATGCTTAGGAACAAAGTACATAGAAAAATAGAATATTCTTTGCGACAAATGACAACTGTTAAAACTAAAAAGGGAAGTAAGAGAATACTAATTAGTCCTCTTTAACAGATGATACTACAGTGCTAGGATATTTTGTTTCRAACAAAAAATGTTATTTATATATAATATTTTTTGCTATGAACAAAAAGCTGAAAAAGTACAATAACCCATACATAAAACATCTATGATTAACACTCTGATAACCAAATTAATTCCAAACTATTAATCTTTTTTAAGATGATGGTGCAAGCACCACTGAAAATATATTGTGTGTATCTGTTCTCATATCATGGAAATTTAGTCTGTTTCTTCTTATTTGTCCAAGCATTGTTTTAGAAACAACTATAAACAACATTAGGTGTCTGTTAAGCAAAAATGTCTTCAGACTTCCAAAGTACTTGAACACTCCTAAAATGAAGCAAACACCTCTTAGGAATTTAAAGTCTCGTCCCTTACACTGTTTTGGTGAAGGAAAAGGAGGGAGAAAGCAGAAACATCTCTGCCCTGCAAAGAATGAAAAGCAGATGATTGGGCATGCCTATAACTATTATTTTACAAATCCGATGTATATCCTTAATCCTGTTCTACTTTGAGCTTTAATCCATGTTTAAAACCCCCAGTAACTCTCATAAAAATGAATATCAGTTCTCCTTGCAGGGCTGTTGGGAAACACTGGTATCAATACAGCATTCAAAATGCACATCTTTAATATGCCTTGTACTCCTTGAACATGGTSTGTGACATCCCCCAATACCTTTTTTCCAGTATATTCTACTGCTGATTTTTTATGTGATCAAGACATCTTCCTCCATCCTCCATCTCAAGTGGGAGTTCAAAGACACAGGTCAGCCCTGCTCCAAAGAGCAGGCACCAACACTTGTGAGGATAAAGCACGTGATAAAGCACAGGGGGGATGGTGTGAATTGAAATAACCAGGCAAAAAAACTTCAGATGAGCTCCTTAATCAGATTCACCACACAGCCTAAACCTCACACCTGCACAAGGGAAAGGGAGTGTGTAAGGGTGGAAGAGGCAGCTGAAAGCCTTGCTTTCCATGGTGATTATTTATCACAGATTAAGCATGGGTCAGACCAGGCTGTAAGCAACCTCGAGTAATTCCTCTCTCTGCTCCTGGCTCATCTCGGTATTTCGTCTGGCCCGTACACAGATAACAAGCAAGCTGGTCATCCAGCTTCAAATAAATAGAGTCGTCTGTGTTTATAAGTRTCCGGCAAAGATTTCCAGACATGAAACCAGGCCTACTATTACAAATCCATTAGATAAAATGAAATAACAGACATTGTTTTTAAACACGTACATTAACAAACATTGTCTTTAAACATGTACAAGCTCTGCAGTCAGCTGGACTACATGAAAATGGTTCGCTGCCATCCCCTGGAAGAGCAGGGTTTCACAAACTAGTGAGCAGCAGCTATGAAAACAAATTGTCTGTGTCGAATGTGGCTGCTGGGGGTACACRGGTACGTGCCCATGGCATCTGCAGTGGTGTAGAGTTTGACCAGAGCAGTGTAAGCCCTGAGTCTGCACATTGGTATTCGTGCCACATGCAAGGTTAAACTTTAAGCTAAGTTAGGTCATCAAAACAACTTAGTGTTTCATATGTAACCCAAACACAGACTTCCCACCAGGTCTCCTATAGGTTCTCCAAGATGAGTGAGGACACAACTTCGCTGCTTGGAGGAGACCTATTACTAGGGCTTTTTTTTGTCTTTCTTCTATATCAATGACTGAGTAAAGGCTATGTTCAAGCAGCCAATAAAGCTAACTCAAATCTCGTGCATGAGTCAGTGCAGATCTACTACACTACATCTACTTAGTTGTTATGTTCMGTCTGATTTTACATTTCCATTTCAGGGGAAACAGCAGTTACACACACATAGACCTGCAGCATGGCAACGCTGTGCTGAGATCTTAGAGGTATGACAACATCTGATGCCTTCCAAATAAAAGGCATTCTGAGCCTACTGCAAACCAGGGATAACTAGAGGTGTGAGGAGTAGGAGAGGGAAGATTAAAAGCAGTGGCTTTCCCCCCACATCAAATATTTCCCAAGAGAAAACAACTTTGAGGAGCAAGAGAGTCACAAAGACATCATTTATCTCCACTCCTAATTCGAAAYTATTTAAAAGTTGGGGGGGGGATGTTTTCACATAATGCAATATTGCTTTTATCTTAAACAGTAATGCTTTTGGAAATGGGGGTGGGGAGAATATCCACTCATTATTTTCAGTGAAACTCTTATTTTTCAGAAGCACTCTGAGGTGCTTCCAAGCTTGTAAAAATAGCAAGTTACATTAATGAACTATTGTACCCTCTGTAGCTGTGCGATTTCCAGGACTCTACTTGGACAGACAACCTGAACGTACAAAAACCATCCCCACGGGTCCCTCCCTTATTTTCCAAGCTGCCAAGATTTTATATCTATTTCTAAGTTTCATTACATTTTATTTTTTCCTGGTGTGGATTTCTGAGAGATGACCTTAAACACTCTCTACTCACCCAATAAATCCCTTTTATAAGCAGGCATTCTAAAAATSAGCTTTTATTTCCAGAACTGTAAGGAAAGCATGAAGCTATCACCACCTATTAATCAGTTACAGAATAAACTGAAACAGGAACCTGGTAAAATCAAACAAAAATACAAGCTGACCTACCACTTTCAAATGGCCTCACAACCTTTTTTTCACATGTTGATCTTCCTCTGGTTCCTTGTCTTTCAGACTGGAACCAACACACTTTAGAAGGACTTTGTTTAATTTACATCCAACTGATCTTTTTAAAACATGCCACAGTGAAAGAAACACAACTGAAATAAAAAGAGATTTTGGGCAAGAAAAGACAAGTCTCTCTTCCAGAGATTAAAATTCACTTGTTAGAACTATTTTCATTTACCAACACCCAGACACTTAACTCCAGATCAGCAATGAAGAACAGTCTCTTCCATGTGATGCAGAAGATTTAGAGGAATAGGACCTAAAAATGTTTCACAGGAGAGAAGAAGCATGCGGTTATTATATATATTCTAGAGAGGAAATCTAAAGTTAGTGGTCTCAAATTCCTGAAATTTATAAATTTTGAATTGCTCCATTTCTTGATAACACYATTGTGCCTGCCAAGCTTTTCAGGAAGCAGAGAGATAACAGCACAAGAGATCTATGAGAAAATAATATTTGCTTAAAGAAGGAAAGAATGAGAGAAAATCTAGAAGTAAGCTTCTTAAGTATTTAGATTAAGGTGTTTGCCTCATGCATCTTTAGCTGACTTTATTTCTTCCTACATATTTAGAGTAATACCAAAGAGAAGATCTAAAAAGAAGTGATTTTTTTTGAGATGCATGAGAACAATTCACGCCAGCGTCACAAGCTGCTGGTTCCTCAGACACTGCTGTGAGTGTCCTGTGCCCTTTCCCTGAGCGCCACACGGAGCCCACGGAGCTCAAGGAGACTCTAGGTAGACTCTTCTGCTTCTTGGCTGTGTCACCTTTGGGGAGAAGCGCTATTCACCTCTTTTCCAAAAGGCAAACTGCGAGCAGCGTGTCACGTGCGTGGCGCTGGTCTGTGGACAAACGACATCGCAGGGGAAGAGGCTGCAGCTCCCTCGCCGCGGCGCCTCATGTGAGGCCCGCGTGCCCAACCCGCCTTTTCCCTCCAGAACCTGGAAGCAGTGAGGGACGGCCATGCCTGCTCCCTGAATGTGCTAGACCCAAAGGCACCCAAGAGCTCCCGGCTCAGCCCCAGCTCCCGTGGCTCCTGCAGCGACCGGGGCGTCCCCACAGCACAGGCCCCTCACACGCGGCCATGCCCCTCTCCGACACAAGGGGAGACACAAAGTGCTCAAAGGCCCTCGGGGACGAGCAAGGCCGACTGCAGGAAGGGGCACTAACCCCTGCTGCCCACAGCCCGCTCTGTCCCGACATTCCCCAGCGCCCCTGCGGCCTGTTCCCCGCGGCGCCGGCAGCGCCGGCCTCCTCCGCCCCACGGCACGCAAGCAGCTAATGCAGTTGTCACTACACCGAGCAAAGAATCAAACATCAAACTGGTAAAGCAACCAGGCAACTGCAGCATGCTTTTTAGGTCAGACTTATTTTGCATTAAGTAAATATTATTGCAAAAATTCAACGTGTAACAAGCTGCTAATCTGCTCTTATGAAACTCCCCAGCTGCAAAGGTAAGAGTGTTTTGTATTAAGAACTAACTGGAATATGTAGGTTCATGATAGTTCTTTGCCTAAACAACAACATGCACTAAATTTCAACCAATTTTCTGGCCAGTTTCATATACACCCATAGAGGATTTTTAAGCTTGAGCTACTTGCTAACTTGTCTACCCAAGTCCTTTGCAAGCTGCGACCTACAGAGATGTAAGCAATGATGATACCAGTCACATCTTCTGTAGAACCAGTCGAAATAGAGCCCTGTTTCCACCTCTAYCAGACATTGGTTCCATAAATGAGACGCAAAAAGGTTTTGCTGGTGAATTTATGAGCAGAATGAGGCTGATAGTCTCTAGTGATAAAAAAGTAACTGGGCAGATAAGCCAGAGACTCGATTCCGGCTCCAAGGGCAGGTCACAGAGGCTGGGAACGTCTATATTTCCAGTGCTTGATTCCAGGGCTGCTCCACGCTGCTCCAGAAAATAGTGGCTCTAAAAAATAATGACCTTTCTGTTTTTTTGTTTGGTTTTCTTTTAGTGAGCAAAAAGCTTCGGGAGTAACATGAGGGCTGGACTGCACAGGATGGTGGTGGTGTTTCCACACCAGGAATCCAAGGCCTGTGCTGAGTGCCCCTAGTGCAGAACAAGGGCCTGTGTGGGAATGGCCGGTGTGGGAATGACAGGCTGCAGGGAAGCCCCGGGAGCGCTGCAGAGGCAGCCAAACGAGCTGCTCCGCTGCCCACTCTGCTGGAGGACCCGTTCACGGCTCCTTAGCCCACAAACAGTCCCGGCGAGTGATGCAGGAGAGCGGCAGGCCAAAGCCATGCCAGGAAAACCTACCCATCATTAAGCCATGGGCACAAGCAGCAGTGCAGGGCTTGAGCTCACACCTAGGTCCTGTTCTGTTCAGCAGTGTAGAYGTAGCCAAACACCACTAAATTCTGGCTTCCTCCTACGTCCTAAGCTGCCACATTTATAACCAGACTAAATCATATGGGCAAGGAGATTCTTCCCTCCTCCTCAGACCTCTTTGTAAATGGGATATGCAGCATCCAAACAGAGAAGCACCTATGAGAAGCTACCACTAGGATACTCATTAGCTTACTAGGAATATCATCAAGGCATGATCCGTGTTAGGAAAGCATTTGACAACTATCACAGCCACTATTTCTGYAGAGTTGTGTAAGTCTGGGCCCATCGTTCTGCATGATGGAGTTTCCTCTCCCTCCACCTTACCGGAGTCATTCAGCAGGGATCTTTCTGATCCAAGCAGTTTCCTACAGCACAATGTCATTAATTACCCAGGACACACATCAAGATTCTGCACAGGCTTCAGCAAGCAGACTTTGCTAAGCTCCCTGCAGTGGATCTTCTCTCAAGTAATTACAGACTGACAGGGAAATGACTGGTATTGCCAATGCTCCCTCCAACCCGTACCCTGCCAGTACACTACCATTAACTCAACTTTGGACTTGCTCCTGGCATGGGAACAGCATGGAATAGCAAAAACTCTCTCTAGAGCAGGACAGCAGAAATGCAAGGATCAATGCTGATACTCTGCCTTAGGGCAACTTCTGGCAACAGGCAAGCTGTGCCATTTATTTGCACAAGTGGGTATGGCAGGAAAGGAGGTCCTCCTTCTCTCTTTTCAATAAACTCAGACATACTGGAGGACTCTTCTTCCCTCAGAAACCTCAGCTACAGTGTGTCACTACATAACCACCTTTTTAACTCAAGAATTTTAAGAGAAGACTGGAAGGAGATACCCGATTACACATCATTTTTGACAGCTGGACTGAATTTCCTTATTTACTCTTTGCAGATAAAAGAATCTTTCTTTCAGATCAGCATCCAATTTAGCAGAGTTAAAAGCGATGCCAGTCCAAAAAGAAAAGCATGTGGGAAAGAAAATGAATTCCTTCACATGAGGCCCCTGCTGATCAAAACATCGGCCGGGAATCTGAGCAACTGCTCGCTGTTCCTCCCGGCACGTCCGAGCTCCCGCCGTGCGGGACCAGCCAGCGCTCCAGCGCTGCAAGACACCGTCACGTGCTCGGCACTCACAGGATGACCCATCTAGGGCCCATCTAGGCTGAGGAAGCAGCAGCAACACCTGCTGATGACCCTAATCATAAGTGTAACAAGAATCCCAGAATGGTTGAGGTTGGAAGGGACCTCTAGAGATCATCCAGTCCAACCCCCCTGCTCCAGCAGGGACACCCAGAGCACGGGGCACAGGGCGGCATCCAGGTGGGTTTGGAAGATCTCCAGAGAAGGAGACTCCACAGCCTCCCTGGGCAGCCTGTGCCAGGGCTCTGGCACCCTCACAGGAAAGAAGTTCCTCCTCACATGGAGATGGAACTGCCTGTGTTTCAACTTGTACCCATTGCCCCTTGTCCTGTCAGTGGCCACCACTGGGAAGAGTTTGGCCCCATCTTCTTTATATTCTCCCTCAGGTATATATACAGACTAATCAGATCCCCTCTCAATCTTCTCTTTTCCAGCTTAAATAGGAAGTCTCCCCCCAGATCTTTATGTAAGATTCACAATCAAACAACTAAGAAATCGAAATATACACTCTTTGTTTCTCATTTGGTCCTTAAAAGGATTAAAAAGTGTTTGTAAAAACAGAGCATCCTGAAATTCCTGAAATTCCCATGTACAGGAGAGAATCTAAGATGTAAGCAAGAAGCCTCTGGGCTGCCTTGATGTCACAGGTTCAGGCCTGAGGCAATTTAGGTTTTCATGCACTTCTTGAGATGAATATTTGTATGTAGGAAAAGGCATTGGAAAACTAGTTATCAATTATCAAAGACTGTGGGCAAATTTAAATGCTTCTTTATTGGCACTGAAATGCACTTCTGAAACACAACTTGAAGGTTGAAACCACTTCACCACTGAAGCACACATCACAGGACACAGAGATCAGAAAACTGATCTTCATTTGGTATTTCTTTCTGAAAAAAAAATCAAACTTTGTCTGTCAATGGCAATTAAGGTTGTGCTGACAAGCATTACACACTGCACATAAATCAGGCCTACCCCAAGCAAGCAGTGATTTCTCTCTCTGATCCATCCTTATGAAGGTGAATGCTGATGACTACATATTAGTATTTCCCTACAAAAGCAGAAGTCAAATAACTTAGACATGTCCAACCTCAACCTCCAGCCTCAGGGCTAGATGTCTGCCCCACAAATTCCTTGTGCCTGGAGCCTGTTCCCCTTAGGTCTCACAGAATTAACTGCCAGTTCTCAGCTTCCTTCATTTTCAGGAGAAAAAGGGCCTGTGATTTCACTTGTAAGCATTTTTCCAAAGCAGCAGGATTAGGCAGTGCCTGTGCACTACAGTTTAATCAGATTTGCTGAGCATGTGCAGATCTTTTGGGAACACCAGACTTACTGGACAAGCGTGGATCAGCCTCACACACACACGCTGAATCTGCTGCCGCGAGGGCAGGAGGAGGATTTTGGTCATCACCTCTTGCTGCTATTACAGCATCTATTACACGGCCCTTCCTGCAGACGTCTGGACTCTGCTGTTTTAAAACTGTAAGTTTCTATTAAAAAGAGCCATTAAAGCCTAGCAGTTTCATTTTCGCAAAACATTGTCTTTAAAGACTCCAAATACATTAGCCAAGATGGTCTATGCAAAACTATTTCCCCTAAGCTTAGGGAAGTTAACATATTAGTTGTTTTAAATTTTTCAATTTCTTTTTTCAGTCCCCAGCGCTAGGGACAAAAGGCACCAGAAGAATATCAACACCACAAAGCCAGTCAATTTCAAAATCTTAATAACTTTGGCAGGTGTCAATCAAAGCCTAGCCCTATATGCCCCTTGGCTCCACGACATCATGATGTATTTTCCACCAGATCACTCATATATAATACGAAGGCAGGAAGGTGCTCAGTGAGCAGGGCTTGATATTTTGCTTTTGCTGCTTCTCCAAGACGTGGCCCCCGTGCCCGTCCTCCTGCACTGCCCCATCCAGTGCTCTAAGTACATACTAACACCACGCTCCGGCAGGGAACAATCACGTACGGCCATGGAAAGAGCACATTCCTGTGTCCAGATTTTCTTTATACAGGTCACAAGAATAATTTGGGTGCCCTAAGCCCTGCCAAGCATTTCAGATAAGCCTCTGAAATGCTGGTTTCACACCGTGAGCTGTACATCACAGTCAATTCTCTGAAACTGCTAGAATTTACTTTAAAAACACTACGTAGAGAGACATACTTTAGATGTAACTACATTAAAATAATTAAAAGATCCTTTATTTTATATTTAAGCAACATCGAACTGTAATTCTTTTAAACTCAAAATTCTGTGAATATGTTTAGATGATAAAAACGAATTTCCTTGTGAGCTCTTGTCTTATATTTACTTCATGATTTGTCAATACTAAAGGCTGTTTTCAAACCATCTCTGTGAGACGGGCCAGCTTAATTTTCCCCAACTATACAGACAAAAGCTGACATGTGGAAAATGTAAGATCAATAACACCCACTAGTGTAGCTGCTGGAGGTCTCCAACAGCCAATAAATAGAAAGTGGTCAGGTATAAACCCACGAAGCCATTCAAGCTGAKCAGCTTTGCTGTGAGCATATTCTTTGCGTTAAGATGCAAAGACAGAACTCTGGGGACGTTTGTGTCAGGCAGCTCTGCAGCCCTGTTTCCTAACAGAGGTGCAGGCAGCATTTCAGCTCCCTGCCTCCCTAACAGCTCTTCGCCTAGTGAAAAACTCACTGGAGACTTCTATTCACTAATGTAATTTTCTTTACTGCTTTCAGCTTAGCTTGTGAGGTGCCTCTGTTAAACACTTGCAGCTTTGCAATGGTGCACACAGCTGCTCCTGAGGACTGCAACGTGCCGGATCACGGGCACAGAGCAGTAGTTAAACAGTGAGAACTGCCACACGGTGCTTCTGTGGGAACACCTTCCACCTGCATTCCCCTTGGAAACTCTCTGCGGCGTCGCAATGAAATGCTCAACATATGGACAACTTTTGTGATTTTTTGAGACTGTAAGAAAAATGGGCGTTCTCATTTTACAGCAGAATATTCTGAATTTTTCTGTTTTTTCTAATTACTACCTTTCATTCAAAGGATTCAGAGTAATTATTTTGTAAAGACTGAACCTCATTATCTAAATGGTTCAGAGCTTCCCCTTTTAGTGTTCACTGGCACAGGATCTGATACCTCATGCTGTCTCAAATTTGGCATCTTTTTCTAAATACTGTGGAAGCAAAAAGTATTCTGAGGTGTTTGGTCCAGGTCTGCTAGGGAAGAAAGACCACAAGGAAAGAATTCCATCTGCCCTTCCTTTACATGTCTACATCGGTCCTAGTGAAACACCTTTATAATCACTTCTAGAATACAATAAATCCTATTCCAAATGTCTAAAATAACTCTGAAGACCTCAAATGCCTTGATTTTTTCTTGGTGTTCCTGTCTGCACATATGTATTCAGCTATTCCCATATCTTACACATATCAAATGTCAAGCTTTTTTGGAGCAAATGAAGCTCTCTGCTCTCTGTTCATCCAGTGCCTACCACAGCAATCAGCATTCATAGGCATGGAAATAAACCGAGAAGGCAGTAAAGAAGGTAAAGCAACATGAAGTTAAGGATTTCAATCTACTAGCAGTGCACAGTGACTGAAAGTTGTGTATTTCTTTTCTGGAAAAAAAAAAAAGTCAGTCCTGATTTGAAGACTTTTATGGGATGGAAAATCTGAAAATCGACATTTATCCATCCAATTTCATGCACTGAAAGATTATCCTACAACTAAAACAAAAACAAAACAAAAAGTATCACACTTTGTTTTTAAGTAGAGCTTTATTTGCTTCAGGAATGCTTTTTTATCTCTTTTTCTTTTTCTGCCTAAAGAAAATCCTATCAAGTTTCATCCCTCTTCAGATCACTACAGCCAGAGTTGAGGCAATACTCATGTTTCTTTCTTTATTAAAAAAGAAAAAATATATACTCATCTTTCCCACCGAAAGACTTTATATTAGTTTCAGAGATACCTTCTCAGTCTTTCCCAATTCATTCTCCAGTTTTCCAAAACCACTACACAAAGAAATGCAGATGCCACAGGAGGGTATCGTGCTCAAATACCAACTCTATCATGGCACAGCAGCCACGTTAGCCCTTCTGGCCACAGGTTTGTACCAAGGAAAGCACCTATTTGCCCACATTGTCTCCTAAAATCTCCCCTGGACCATGGAGTCTCAGGAAGCTGCTGCCCATGGTAGCAGAACAACCTAAATTCTTTGCCCAAAATGTGAAGCCTTACACATGCTTTCTGGTTTTGAGTACTGCTCGCACAACATTAGTACATTCCACATTCTTGATTTGGCAAGGTTTCTAAAAACTTTTCTGTAGGTTAATCATGTTTTCAGCAAAATCTTGTAGCTCATTTTTTTTTTAATGTAAGTTACCTTTATTCTTAATAGACATTAGCACCTGCTTAAGCTACGAAAACAGGTGCTGGTCCATTAGCCCAAACGCAGCATCACTTCTGTCCCGGGGCAGGAGAGCTTTTCTGTCACACACATCTGTCCTATTTTCCATTTTTCCATCTCCATCAAGCAGTGGGTCTATATAATGGCGAGATTGCATTTGCATGGATTGCATCGACTCGTGGTTAAAGCACTACTACTGTTCAGCTTCTTTGTAAGAGCTATAAACAATATTATTTTCAGCTTATCCCTCCTTGTCTGCATCCCTGTAACACATCAGCCTTCCACCAGACTGTGACCCACAAACTGAGGATCTCTGAGTTAAAGCACTAAAAATCAGAAGAAAGCAAAGAATTTAGGACAAGACATAAAACTTTTTCAGTGTTTGGGAGTGATTGTAACTGTGGTTCTGATACATCCAGTGAGGTGGGCCATTCCACGCAGCCTTATGTTGAGGTTACAGGACACTTCAGATTATAATTTGGTTTACTGTGTTTATCATGTTGCCAGACCTAACATCTTTTATATTCCTCAATATAGTAAAAGTTGAGATGCAGATTTTAACCAAAGTAGCTCTACTTGTTGAAAAATACTCTAGTGTCTGGTGCATTTTTAGATTTAGTCTTAAAGAAAATCTTTTATCTCTGTGCTTTGCATCAAGGATTTCAAAGAGACAGCCTCTCAAAGATACTTTCTATAGTTATGCATTTAATACATAAGAACCAGAATGACAACAGCATCATCTGATAAAAATAAAACTTAAGAGAACAGGTTCATTAAGGACTAAAAACCGAACCAGAGTCACAGAATCCCAGAATGGGATTGGAATGAGGTTGGAAGGGACCTCTAGAGATCATCCAGTCCAACCCCCTGCTCCAGCAGGGACACCCAGAGCACAGGGCACAGGGCGGCATCCAGGCGGGTTGGGAAGATCTCCAGAGAAGGAGACTCCACAGCCTCCCTGGGCAGCCTGTGCCAGGGCTCTGGCACCCTCACAGGGAAGAAGTTCCTCCTCACACGGAGATGGAAATTCTCATGTTTCAACTTGTACCCATTGCCCCTTGTCCTGTCAGTGGCCACCACAGAGAACAGTTTGGCTCATCCTGCCTATATCCTCCCCTCAGGTTTTTGTACATATTGGTAAGATCTCTTCTCCAGACTAAACAAGCCCAGCTCACTTAGTCTTTCCTCATACGAGAGATGCTCCAGTCCCTTAATCATCTTTGTCACTTTAGACTGGACCCTCTYKAGAAGCTCCACATCCCTCTTATACTGGGGAGCCCAGAACTGCACACAGTACTCCAGGTGCAGCCTCACCAGAGCTGAGTAGAGGGGCAGGATCCCTTCCCTCCACCTGCATCAACACTCCTGCTGATGCAGCCAGGATCCCATTGGCCTTCTTGGCCATGAGGGTACTGCTGGCTCACGGTTAACTTGGTGTTCACCAGGACTCCCAGGTCCCTCTCCACGGAGCTGCTCTCCAGCAGGTCCACCTCGAATCTGTCCTGGTACCTGGGGTTATTCTTCAACCTCATGAGGTTCCTCTCTGCCCAACTCCCCAGCCTGTCTAGGTCCCTCTGAATGGAGCACAGTCCTCTGGAGCAWCGGCCACTCCACCCAGTTTGGTRTCATCTCCAAACTTGCTAAAACAGAACAACGTTATCAAATGTACTTGTTTGTTAAATACAAAGTCACTATTAACTTTGTTTCCTATATAAACTTCACTGTAATCATGTATTTACAAATTTCATATAATGACAAGAGAATGGGCAGGTCACTGAACACATGTGACTGTAGAAATGTATTTACTTGCTTAATAGCTAGAACCAAAATTATTATTTTTCAATAACAATTAAAATTGAAGTCTTCAACCTAAAATAAAAAACACACTTCTAAGGCTAGAATTAGATTTAATTCCATTGCTGAATCCAGATGAAACTAAGGCATGACTGCTGAAATAGCACTGCGGTCAAATTCTGTTCAAATTTGGACAACTTGTAAGACTTCTAACAAAAACGGAGTTGACAGAGTCAGCAATAAACTGATTAAATCTTAGCAGCTGCAGCTTTCTGAGGTTCCATCTGTTCTGTGCCCGTGCCAGCCTGGGACCGTGCCAGACGCGAGCCCTGGGACTGTCTTCTGTATCGTCAGCGACAGGCAGCCCTGCTGGGCCCTGTCAGCAAAGAAGCTGCTCCTGTTTGAACGCGGAGGGGACCAACTTGGAACTGGGTCGGGTAAGATTAATACAGAGAGCCTGATGAAGGGAAACTGAGAGAGCTGGGGCAAGAAGAAGAGAAAATATGGAGGAGAAAGGCATTATGCAGTAAGTAGTAGCACTAGGGTAAACTGAAAGCATCAACTTTTGGAAGATCTGTCAAAAAAGTGAAAACTGAACACAAAAGGAAGGCAAGAAAGAGTTGAAGAAACAATATCCAAAATATACAAAAAAAAAAAGAGAAGCAATGAAGAAACCTGCCAGAGAAACTGAGAAGATGACAGATGATCAAGTTATACAAGGAGCACTCCAAAGACAATTTCCCTGCTATGGTCTCCGTGTAAATATTTTCCTTGGTGTTTATCATGGAAAAAAACATGGGAAACTTGGTGCTGCATCAGAGCACTTCTTTATGGAAGACTCATCAGAGGATCTGTTTCAACAGAAGGGTTGGGTAGAAGAACAAACCAACAGCAGCGAGTTAGCAGCAGGTATTGAATCCTTGAGCTCTGATGGAGCTACTGAAGGTGTTGAAGATACAATAGCTAAACCACTGCATATAGCCAGCTTGTATATAGCTTATCACTTAAAACCACCCTAGTACCAGAGGCTTTTCCAGGGGTGAACATCACCAACATTAAAAGGTTTCTAGGATAGACCAGAGAACTACAAACCAGGAAGCTGGATACAGGTGCTGAATAAAGCGATGCTAGTAAGCCTAAGTAAAGAAATTAGTGAGTATTTACCATATAGGGGGGAAGAGTCGCCAGGGCACTGGTAAAATCAACACACACTTTACAAATCTAATACAGCTCTTTGAATTAAAAAAAARAAATACAGGTAAAAAATGTAGTTCATAGTCAATTAAACTTCTAATAGACATTCCTCAAAGATTCTCGAAGAAATTAAGTTGCATTGGAGTAAAAAGAGAGTATTTCCCTAGATAAATAATTGGTAAAAAGTCAGGAAACAACAGGTAGGACTTAATGGTCAGTTTTTGCAGGAAATCAAGGTCCCCCAAAAGAGCTCCAGAGGAGACCTCCCAGGAACATGTGTTTTTTAAAATATTTATAGGGATACTGGAAAAAGGTGGTTAGATAACGGGGATGAGAATGTCCACAAATACTATTCTGAGGAGAAAAGGTGAGGACCAACTCTGAAAACATGCAGGGCTTCTCCACTGGGAGACGCTGGGAAGTAACTGCGAGATGAAATCCAGCATGTGTAAGCACAAAGTGAGACAAAAAGGTAAAAATGCTTCTAAATTTCATATGCATCAGCCTATGAGCTGTCTATTATCACTTATGTAAAACTCCAAGATGTTGAAATTGCAATAGATCAAAAAAATCAATACAGTTCTCAGAAGGGCATAAACAGGTCAACAGAGTATCAGGAATTTTCAGAGAAACAACAATAATAAAAACAACTAGAGAATAGATCAAAAACCACCATTATACTGCTCTGTAGCGACATGATTTACCCAAATCTTGAGCATACTCTTCAATTCTGTTTCCTCATCTCAAATAAAACAAACTGGGAAAAAATGTATGGAATGTAACTGAACGTCTTCTAACTAAATAAAACAGAATTCTTCAGCCCGGAGAAGAGCCAGCTGAGAGGAGCTATGCTATATATCTCTCTCTTCCCTACGGTCTTCCCAGCTACATGAAGAGGACACAGTCATTCCCTGTCTCTTCCTGTGGAAAACCTTGGTGAAACGGCCTGGAAATGGGTGTCAAACGCCAGGTTTGACTCACAAATGAAGCTCGAGCATTTTTTGCCACTGGCCAGAGCATTTTTTGCCACTGGCCATTCTGAACGTTAGGTGCTTATGCAAAGAACAGAAGAGTGTGGACAAAACCCCCTAACAAAATGCAGCCAAACTCGTTAAACTCAGCAATGCCCCCTCCAGTTCAGGCACCCCACTGATGATATAGAAAGCTTCACTATGTGCTTGCCCTGTTCCTACTCTTTTCTCACGTAGGCGTCTCTGTCCCAGACAAGAAGTGGGGATAAATACATCTGTGACCCCATACACACAGTACTGGCTTTTAACATGCTTTAGGTAACAGCAGAGACTAAGAAATAAGACAAAGTACAGCTAAAACGGGCATGAAAGGACAGAGAGAGATTTGCAGGAGGGGACAAGATAGGACTGGGCAGAAAAAGACACTTTTTTTCTCACATCTTTGTTTTATTAACTGCAGAAGCTGAAAAAGATGCACAAGGGATGAGACAAGTGACTGCAGGGAAGAGAATGAAGGATGACATGATTAAAGAAGCAGAGTACTATTTGGAAGAATTTAACTGTACATTCCCTACCTACAAAAACCTACATAGTATGATGTGAAAGCAGCAGGAACCACGCTTGCAAGCAGTCACTAGCTGATCACACAAAAATCTAGGGATCCTGATTTGAAAAAAAAAATGATTAAAAGTTATCTCCAACTGCATGCTCCAAATCCAAAGGTATTTTTCATTTCCATCTCCAGGCCTTTTTATTTTAGTAATGTGACAAATCCCAGTTTTCATGTTTGTATATAATGTATAACTTTCTGCTAAGGAGGATATAGAAGAAGGTAGCAAGAGTTTAAAAACTGAGTTATATATATATATATACATATGCATCAAAGGAAGTAAGATCTCACCTGTAATAAGTATGAGCCAGCTGCCTCTGCACTGGAGCTCTCATTCTGTATTGTGTTCTGTTGGGTAAGGGCATCTTCCCTCTTTCGTTCCTTCTGTCCTGCTTCGTCATCTTCATATTCATCTAGGCTCTAAAATCAAAAACATTCAGTTACAAAACTGCATTTTTATTTTAATTTGATGCTTCGCCTATTCAAACACCTATTCAAACAAAATTCATCCATCAGTGAATTAATATTTCCAACGATTAATTTTATATTTCAGAAATGTTTAGTTAAGTCTTTGTTTTCTGATAAAGTACAGGTATATAGTCTCATAGCTGCTGGCTTTTTCTTAAGCACAGGAAAACCCCTTGAAATCAAGATCCACCTGGACAAAGCCCTGAGCAACAAGGTTCAGCACCCCACTTAGTTCAGCACTAAGCCTGCACAGTGCCAGAGCCAGCATTGCCTTGAAGGGCCCTTCCCTTTGAATGATGCTAAGGTCCCATGTGATTCCAAAATCCAAGGTGCCAGGGCAATCTCATCTCTAACAAGCAATATTTTTAGCTCCATGTAGTAGAATTAGTGTAAGCACAGAAAGGAAGGAAGTTAATATCACTCTTAACTCAATAGTTGACCACCTTTTTTGACCCAGTGGCATCTGCTGAGACAAAACAACTGTTTTCTAATGATCCATTGACTCACTCTAGGACCCAATCTTTAAATCAATATTCTCCATCTTTTATACACAGTAAAGGCAGTATTCTCATTTATCACATTATCCCAATAACCCACTCTGAAACAACGAAATAAAAAACTGAAAATCTAAGATTCTGCTGCAAGAAGTGCATTGATATTTGGCTCTTACGAAGTCAGACTTTTCCAAAAAGAACTACAAGGCTCACAAAAGATACCTCACAAAAATTAAGAAAATGTCACGTAGGTTGGGGATGAATTAAATTCTATTAGAGAGAGAGAGAGAAAAAAAAAAAGCCCTTGGGGATTGTTCTTCCCATCTCCATGATGTTCACATAACACAACGAAGGTCTCAGATCACTCAAAGGAGAGACACTGTTTGACAGGAGTTAGGAAAAGCTGCTGCTAATAACTTTAGGGAAAAGTAGCTGGAAAAAATAGAGAGCAACAATTTTCAGAGACTTCAAGTAAGTTTTGCATTTGCAAGGATCAGCAGCTTTAAAGGAAAGTGTAAAGCTCAAAGTTTAACACTTTGTACCTGTACAAAGGTACAGAACCAAAGTCTTCTTTTTAAGAAGCAGACAAGATGCATCTTAATTCCCACATTCTCATCTTCAGATGCACACTCTCATTTGTTTCCTACAGACCACCAACTTTTCACAGAAATATTATTTCTATGCATACTTCTGTGAGGCAGAATAATTTTCTATCTTTGACATAAGATCACCTGCTACTAACACATGTAGATGTTTTGGACAGATGTGAAGTGACATTATCTGATACGACATTTCTTCCATCTTAATGCAGGATTACTTCCAGAACACAAAACAACCCCTTAAATTCAATAACCGGTTACACAGTACTCCACAACAACTTCAGTGAGTTTGTAATCTTAGCACTACTTAAATTATAGGGCTGGGTTTAGAGTTATAAAAATCAATGAAGGGACAAGTTTCCATTGACAATTTTTAAACGCTGCTTAAAAAATTAACATGAAGAACGTGCTGGTAGACACTTCAAAAGATGTTTTGTTCAAATTATCCTGCAAGGGAGACTGCCTCAACCCAGATGACATTTCAGTTGTCTGGACTATCGCTTTGTGGACGTTCAGGCCTGCTCTCAAATACGTCAACTAGTTTCATGTTTTTGAAGAAATACAAACACAGTAGTTATTTTCTCTGTCCACAGTATCCAAAGTCCATCCAAAATGGACTTGTAACCACTGAGCAGCACCTCTGACATGTTACATAATCTGTCCATTGCCTTCCCTCTGGGTTCTCTATTTTGCTGCTAGGCACTTCATACCCTTATTTACCATTTAAATCAGCTGAGCTGCTGCACAGCACATATTCAATGTGACATTCCCACATCTGATCTTAATATAAGGAATCCACAGAAATTCTTTAGGTTTTCTAGCGTTTCAGCAAATGTTTGAAGCCACAGTATAAACATTTTTCTGTAAACCTCTAGTATGGAAAAAACAAGCAGGATAAGATGCTTTCAGAATACGGAGAATGATGAAGGAAACAGCCACAGCAGAGATCTCCCTGCATTCCAGCACACCACCAACCCACAGTTTAAGGAGACACTGAACATTTTTCATGTCTCCTTAAAAATGAAGAGACATTAAAGACGTTAAGAACATTTATAATAATTCACTGGGTCGCCTCCTGTAAGTATGTGTGCACTGCTGAGAATGAAAAAAAAAAGGGAAGGGAAGAGGGTGCCTTTTCCCCAAAAGCAAGCAGTAAATTCTGCTAAATGTGAAAGCAGAGTTTCTAAATGCAGCTCCTCAAGAAACTTCTGCTGGTCCAAACCTCTTCCTGGAGACCACCAGCCTCTTCTCTGCATCCTCTTGTATTTGGCTCGCAGTTCTGCGGGCAGAGCAGATACTACGAGCTTCCCAATTCACATCAGTCACTTTAGTTTCAACGGCTTCAATGAGCCCAAGTTTTTGGTGTTTTTTGGTCATTTTTTGGCCTGCAACAGAGGCCATCTGAACTGGCCATTTTGCAGAAGCCTGGGGACGGCCGCCCTCAGCTTTTGGAGCACGGTGAGCACTTGTGATACAGCCTATTCAACCAGCACGGCAGGACGTGCAAGGAGGTTTGCACTTCCAGCCCAACTCGATCAGTCTGTGTCCAACATTGGACAAAGAAACAGGAATCTCCACTACTTGGTATTTCGATATTCCTTTAGCTTCTTAAACTTGCTGACAATTTAGGAGAGAAAATAAACCTCATCTTCTTCCCTCTGTCCCCAAACTTTTTAGAACAATTAAAAAAATAATCAATTCTACAGTAAGGACATTTCTATATTTATTGAATATTTTAAACACACTATATATACATATGTATATGCCTATATAAATATGTATATGTCTGTATATTTAAATATATATATATTACAGCTTGGTAATATTTAAGATGATGGAAATATCCTGAAATTCTGAGAAATTTTCATAGTAAAAATCAGGACAAGAAGTAAGAACTTCTTTTTATTCTGAACAAAAATCAGCAAACCATTAACTACAATGAAATGCCCTTCAGGAATCAGCACTACTTATCCCTCTAGTGATCACTCCAAAATGCTTTAAAAAGTTATCTACAAATAAGGGCAGAGCATTTTACACAATGTTCCTTAATAATCACTTTTCCTAGTGCAGTGCTGAGAACCAAATGCTTTTTGTCTTTATCACACATGCCTCTGGGACCTGTCAAATCCTGTTTTCCTACATGTTTGGAAGGGACCTTGAGCAGGTACACGGCCAAACCTTTCCATACCCACCCTCTCCAAAGCACATACATCATACACGAGGGAAAATCCCAAACCAACGCTACCTTTCCCCTTCAGAAACAGCATTTTTTTAAATCAGACTTATGTCTAAACAGTGCCCCACATATTTAAGTAAAATGGGTTTGCAGTAATATAAAGTAGTTCTTTTTAGTAGTAGTTCTTTTTAGAGTAGTTCTACTGTTCTCATGGTAAGTGGAAAAATGACTTATTTGTCATTACACAAGGCTTCCACATGGTCTGGCTTGCTTTCCTTCACAAGCTGAAGAACATCCTTAGAGAGGTGAAAAGCGCTAATGTCAGCCACGTTAGAACTTCACASAATCACASAATCACAGAATGGCTGAKGTTGGAAGGGACCTCTAGAGATCATTTAGTCCAACCTTCCTGCTCAAGCAGGCACACCCAGAGCACGGGGCACAAGGTGGCATCCAGGCGGGTTTGGAAGATCTCCAGAGAAGGAGACTCCACAGCCTCCCTGGGCAGCCTGTGCCAGGGCTCTG